>NW_006263502.1:247578-270745 GCF_000469605.1 Apis dorsata
AGGGAGGCGGCTGCTAATCCAGTTTTAACGGCGGATCGAATCGATATCGGGGGCCGATTAACTAATTCTATAATTGGGGAGGGGAACAATGGGCGCGAGAACAGCGTTGGCGGTAAAATAAATTTCACAATTAAAATTACGGCGGACGCGCGCGGATCGTGTACACGTTAATTGCGTCGAGTCGAGTAATAACGCGAAATTAATTACCCGTTAACCCGGCTTGGCCGATCCGATCAAATTATACCCGGGTTACATGGTGAACACGTACCGTTTATGAAACTTGTTAATTACACGTTTGTGAGGGGATGGAGGGATAAGGGCTTGTTCCATCGTTTTATGTTTACATGTGCTCGTAGATGCTCGTTGAATAGGAATATTCAATATTTTAGGAGATCGGATAATTTTAAATTATTCATATGGTCTTAACTATTTTTAATATGAGCACGTTTTTAATATTCGTTTCTTTTCTTATTGAAACACAATATGTGTATTTTATATGTTTATATGTTTATATTTATGAAATAATTCAATATTCGTAAGGATATATTCAAGTATTCTATTTAGAAAGAAATCTAAAAAATTCAATTCTCTGATTAAATTCATTTATCTAAAGCAATGGAATTTGAATAAAGATTAATTTACAAATTATTATTGGTTCAAAGAAAAATCTGGAAGAAAAATTGGCATATTATTTGCAATAAACGATATCGAAATCAATTCGAACAAATCTACAATAATTCCCCTCCCTTCGAAATATCAAAGAGATACGTGAAATGAAAATTCATTCGAACTGAAACGATGCGTTAATTCGCCGATTCTATCCTCATCTCTGGATGAAAAATATCTCTGGAATATATCCCCAATCAACCGTATTCGCGAGAATCCATCGTTCGAGTCGGAAATCCTGGAACGATCACGAAGCAAAGGGTTGCTCGTATCATTTCCGCTCTCTCCTCGTAAGTAATTATCCGAGGGTTGATGCAGCAACCAAGAGATAGTTAGCACGAAAGGCATTCCTTATTCCTCCCGCGAGATCGTTTTCCGAATTAATGCATAGCTCGTGGCTGGAATGGTAGCCACGGTTTGCTCGGTCCAGTCCGCGAGAATGAATTACCTGGAAAACTGGGGGTTGCGCGGGGGTGGCGAGCTGGCAGCCAGAGGACGCTCGACTTTTCAGAACCAATTATCGACTCCTATCTCTCCTCCTCTTTCATTAAATTCGAATTAAGGAGGAACCTACGATTTTCCACTCTGTGCACCATCTTTGATTTCATCGTATTTTTCACGAGAGCAGAAGGAATTAAGTATGAAATAATGGTGGTGTGATATGATATTTTTTTTTATGTGATTTTTAAAAAGAAATTACACTGCAGAGCATCAATTATTCGAATTATCGAATTGTTCATGGAATCGAAGCATGCATGTATTTATCCAGTTTACAATTATTTGTTGAATACGAGAATATTACTTGTAATTTGAAATGTAATGTATGTTATGAAAAATATATAATTTATAATTTATTAAATAATCGATGCATCGATCGTTTTTTTGACTTTATTTATGTATGAATTATTCAAAGATTCGAAACTTGATATTAACTTGACAATTAATAATTGATAAGTAATTGAATAATAAATATAATATTATTTAATAATGTTTATCATTTAATCAACGAATAACAACAAATGAATAATATTGTTGTTATTTATTAAATAATATTAATTATTGTTGAAGTAAATTCGTATTATAATGAAAAATTTATTATTATTTGAGTTGCTCTACTTCATTTGTTTCCATAAAGAGTTTTATTCACGCCCAAGAATATTCTCATTTTTAATTATTAATAATCAAAAAACACAATTTCAATTTTTGTCGCATTTATTCTCCCAGCTTGCAATTTTCCTCGAATTTTTATTATTAAGAAAATTCATTCCCTAAATTTTCCAATCGCTCATATCTTGAAATGAAAAGATCTTCGATCTAAAGTTTCGAAAGTTTTCTTTTTTTTTTTCGTTCGAACATTGTCGCATTCTATCGTTTCGCAACTTTCTTTTTTATTTTGGTATCGCTATACACCGAGAAAACACACGTGAAAACATACGCTTGTAAATCGGCTCTGTCGATTCACGGATGAAAAATATTTTTCGTCGCATCCCCACTTTTTTATCCCTTCGCAACACGGATGGAAGAACGAGGTAGAAAAAAAAAGTTGCCCGCTTTGAGCGAGCCTCGCCGGTTGTTCCGAGAGAAAACGCTTCACGAATCTGTTATTTCATCGAGGATAAAAACGAAGAAGAAATTAGAAGGATTAGGGAGGGGAGCCGCTTTCCTCCCCGGCTCGTCGTTTGCAAGCAGTCGCAAGCTTGCGAAATAACTCGAACGAGAATATCCTCGTTAGAGGCTTCCACAGGTTTCTTCTTACATAACGTGTACTTGTTACTGTGGATGGCTCGTTAAACGGAGACTTGGTACAATATTGATGTTCCACAATAAATGTTACGAGATTTATGACGTATTGGAGAAATTTATTTTCAGATAAAAATTTTGTCTTTTTTTTTCTTTCTAAAGAATCCAGATCATCGGTCTTTCTTTAGAAGAACTTATTCTTTACGCGAGATATACAGAACCGAGGGTAAAGACATTAAACCGTTTATGTCTTGACCGAGCTGTTAGCGAGATCGTTTTCATAAAGTGAATCGATTCGATATTATATGTAATTTTGATAGCAATCGTTAAATCTTTTAGTACTGTTGCACGTATCAACTATTATTTTCTTATGCCTATTTTAGAATTTATTTTTTCTTTTTATTTTAAGCGTGTAAATTATTTAAACAATTGATCTTTTAAATATTTTCACTCTTTCTTCTCTTATTATTGATTGTTTACTACTTAATATTTAGTATAGATCACAGTAACATCAACTAATTCTTTTTCTTTCTGTTTCATTAATAATTTTTTATTTTTTATCTCAAAATATAATCAAAATCAACTCTTCTCTCTCATACGCATTTAAAATTTTCAAATTTTCCAATAAAAATTCGTAATTTCAATGACGTTTCTTTCATTTTATCTCTTCTTATTTTTATTTTTTTATTTTATTCTTTTTTCTTCACTTTTCTTATTTTTTATTAAGTTAAGGACGATAGTTAGACGCATATTAATCGTACTCGGATACTCTCGCGTCGGTTTTCAACGAAACAAAACGACACGGAGAATATAAACCCATGGAAATGAAATGAAATAGTTATCTCCGATCGGCCATGCGTATGTTACTGGCATTCTATCAAACTTTATCTGGGCGGGAGATATAAACGCGAACTCGCGTAAATATGCCAGTAAGTGGTGAATATCCGATGGGATGGCGTGTTCTGGTGAACCGTGTACAACGATCAGATTCATGGCTAAATTTCTACCCTAAAATTATATTATCGTGGAAAGAACAAACGGAAATTAACCACCTCCGGCAAAATCGTGCTGTTTACAACCATCCATGTATCCAGAATTGATTTTATATAAGGTTTATCAAACTTTGTCTTTTACCCTTCCATTTTTTGTTCAATTTTAATTCATAAAATTTTAATCTATCGTTTGATAAACGAGATATATTTTATTTTATTTGACAGAATAGATTTAAAATGGTGATGGTTTTAACTTAAAAAATATATAAAATATTTGTTATAGAAGAAATTTCAAAAATTGATCGATTTGAAGCAAAATTTACTGAAATATACATATAATATAATAATCCATATTTAAAGATTATCTTGTCACTTTGCTCGTACAATTTCACGGGGGATGAAAAACGAAGATTCGTACGATCCACGTTGATAGAAGAGAAGAACACGCATTTCAATCGTTTTTCTATTTTCGTTTTAGCCCTTTCTATCCCTCTGACATCTTTACTATATACGATCGATAATACATTGGAATATATTTACGATGTAACGATTGAGAATGCATCGGGGAGAACAGGGTTGAAACGAGACCGGAATTTTTGCATAAATGGCCTCGTGAGATATTCTTTTTATAAAAGGGCGCGAAAAATCGAACGATTTATTTTTATTTCGTGAGAGTGTAAAAATGATTTTTCTATTGTCTCTATGAGAAGATTTCAATTTTCATTTAATTGTATATAATAAATATATCTTCAATTTACGTTCTAAATTTATTTTTAAAATTATTTATGTTGTTTTGAAGTTATATGTAAAATTATATATATATATAATTTATTTCAGGTAAAATTCAATCTAATTGTTTTGCATAGTTTCTATTATTCCAATCGAATCGATTTATTTGCAATCCATTAAAATAATTTCTCGTCCAACTATAAACCAACGTCAAATTCAAAAAAAAAAAAAAAAATCAACAAAAATAAACTTAACGTGTTTTTCCTCTGTGGTCAACGTATGTACGTCTCTTTCAGTGATTTACACAACGAGTTATAAACGGTTAGTTCCGGATAAATTTTTTTTTTTTTTCACTGACTGTTTATGTCCCATTGTTCTTTTTTTTTGTCATATCCTCTGTTTCGCGCTCTTCCATGAACCCGAGCGTTCAAGCGAGGTGATAACAGCTGGCCCAGTAAATCAATTCTTTCTTTTTTTTCTCTCACCACTACTCACAGCTGTCACGTTGACAATCTACGTTGGAAAAAGGGTGAAAGATCATTTTCAAACATCAAAATATGTCTGTTAACGAGATTGAAAAATTTGAGCATCGATAAATCCTTCCATCCATATTTTTCCTTTTGATGTAAATTCATCCAAAAATTAATTCGATTTGTAAAAGAAAATTTAATATGCCATATCTGAGAGATATTTTTTTAATTCATACCATCAATCAAATGTATACAATCGTGGTCAAATTCTAAGATTGGAACGAAAGATGAAAACTTCTAACGAATTAAAACATACACATACTTGCTCCAAGATACTAATAACTCGATTTCTAATAAAACTAAAATATTCGATACAAATCATTTCTTGTAAGTGCAAGTAAATTTTTAATCAAAATCGTTATCGTGCAAGGTATCAAAACAACCCTTATCTAACCCCCTTCGATCATAACCATAACGTCTTCCACTTTCACATGATTTCCACGATTCGTATAGATCGCACTTAACCCAGGAGAATTTAAATATACCAAATAAAGATCAAAGATATTCAAATACACGTTTCCTTCTTTCGAAACTTTAATCTCAATAATGCATACACGAAACATTCTCCCCCGCAATTCTTATAACAAAGAGATATCACAAAGATTATTACCGCGTTAATAATCGTAAATACAATTACGCGAATCCCGTAATTGCGAATGAGAGATATTTTATCCTCCCGGCGATAAAATAATGGTTTTACGAACGTATGCGCGAAACGCATCGCGAAAAGCACGTGGTCACGTGGTTGAAAGCCACGAAGGATTAATAAATCGTTGGAGAGGAAGCGGAGATTTCGAAATCTGGCCTCTCGAGCCCACCCCCTCGCGCGCGTTCCATCCCACCCCTCGCCCAACTTATGAAATTCAAACGCGCGCACCCCCTCTCCCCCGTGCCGGGCATTATTTTCATACATCACAGTTTGCCCTCCCGTTATAACGTCATGTACATAACGTACTATGTAATATGTATTAACTTACGTTAAGGGTATACGTACTATTACTCGGAGCCTCCTATTATCATTTATAGTGACACAGTCATGCCACCCGGGGGAGCACGATATAATGTACAAAGTATATTAACAGGAGGTGGGTATATATATATATATGTATATACATATGTATATATATATATATATATGTACATATATATATCGACCCAACACTGTATAAAGTAGTATATTGGGACATCGATAACGCATGCTGATATCTATCGAATATTCATATCGCGTCGTGCGTTTATTCCTGGCGGCCACCGCCACCGATAATTCCACCGTTACAAAGTGTCACGAGGTTTGTTCCCGGATACGCGTTATAGGGAGGGCGTTTTTGTTTCTCGCGATCGTTTTCAATTTGAATAATTGTTATTCACGGGAAATTCGAGTATCGAGTTGGACGGTGGAATTATATATGAAAAAGGGGAGGGTAATTTTAGGGGTCTCGTTTGTTGGATTTCGAACGAAGGGAATTTTTAATGGTTAGAATTTGGGGGAGGGAGGGAATGCTGTAATTTTGAATTGTTGGAATTTGGATATTTGGAATTGTGGAAAAGAAAAATGGCTTTTCGAGGATTTTTAAAGGAGGATTGGATTTTGAATAGGAATATTGAAATTTTTAATTGATTTGAATTAATTTTTTTAGATTTAAATTAATTAATCAGAGGATTTGGATATAGTTGAATCATGAAAATAAGATGTTTTTTGAAAAATTTTCAGAGGATAATGATAATAAACTGTTAATATTGAATTTGATATATTGAAAATATAACTTAATTTGAATTAAATTATTCTATTTCAGAGAGGAATTTCTTTGAATAATTTTGGTCCAATCAAAATTTTATTTTCTTTTCTCCAATTCGTGAAGTATATTCTCTACGTTCAAATCGATATTAACAAATTAAAAATTAAAAAATACTTCTGAAGTTTAAAATATTTCTTTGAAATATTTAATACATTCAAATTTTGTATGATAGAATCGAAACGAAGTGAATAATAATACGATGGAAATAAGTGTAAAAAATTACGTTGAAATGAATAAAACAACTTGCAACGTGATCGTTTCAGAGCATTTATGACTTGGTGTTTCATTATTCAAATCTCCTCGACAGAGATTCTTGCTTTATCATTGGCATCTACGTATAATCGTACATTTACATATTTATATCCACTTCGATTGTACGTATATTTCATTGAGAATTTCAAGTAGATCCTCTTTAATTATTAAAATCGACGTGTAATGAAATTCATTTTTCAATGAAATTCTTTTTATTAAATTTATAAAATTTATTACAATATACATACAACGAAATATTATCAATTTTGAAATTTCATCAAGTGCAAGTGTGAGGAAAATTAACACATTTTTAAATATATAAATTCACGTTAATACACGTTGTATTAACAAATTTCAATTTAATTTAATTAAAACATAAATATTTAATTTCCTTCTTTAATTTAAAACTTTTCTGTGAAATTCGTAATAGCTAGAATTATCGAATGTTAACTTTATTATAACAGCAATTAATCTTTTTAATTTTAATCCTATTTATTGACAATATTATTTCAATATTTCCCAATCTTGCTCTCAATTTAATAAAAATTACTTTCCTTTCAAAACTGAAACTCAATATTCATTTCATAATTTCGTTTTATATAGTTACACTTTTTCTTCGAAGAAAAAAAGAGTTATACGCGCAATTGACGCCAATAACGAGCTGAAACGATGTCAAACTCGTTCCAACGGAATCATTCCTCGTCGTACAATGCCGCGTTTGCCTTTACGACCACGCACTTCCGTCCGAGCTGTATATCTTGTTACAACCCATTCTGGCTTAAGACAGACCAATCAACTTGCTCGTGCACGCGGTCGCAATTGGTTAAAATTAATGTTGCTAGTTTACCCTCATGATTACGACTGATATTCTACGCTCTTCGAGCCAACCGTCGTTTGAAAACTAATCGTTTTTAATCGGTCTTAATCAACGGGGCCAACTGAAGGTTCCTAAGGGTAAAGACCTGTCGAGGAATTATTATTTATTTACCCCGTTCCTTTATCGAGGTTATTGTCCTCTTAATCTGTCAATTTTAATTTTTAAACACTTGCTTTTCTTCTTCGAAATATGAAATTTTCTAACTTGCTTGGAATTTTTTTCTCAATCATTTAAATAATAATTATAATTTATCAAATTTGAGAAATAAGAGAAAGAGATTTTTTTATCGAATTTTATTAATTTTATTTATTGAAAAAATAAATGTCCAGGTTTAATTTAAAATTCCAAGACTTCCAGATCATAAAATCGGAATCATAAAAGTGAAAAATAAAATTTCCAAAATCTTTCGTTCGGATTATCCACCGTTGTGTTCCTCTGTAACATTCCCCTCGCATAATTTATAATAGTTCTCGATATCTCAACCGATCTATTCTATTTCCGGCTCCTGACAGTTAGTCAAAGAATTTTCGTTCGACGATTTTCAGAAAAGGGAGGATATAACCGTTGGAAATTTGAAGGCGCGATGTATAATACGGTCATGACGGATTTTCCGGTGGCAAGCGGCCGAGAAAGACTCAATTTCCTCTTTCGAGCTGCCTTCCTTTGCCTCCGTTAAAACTAGTTTCAAATGCAATCAGAATAGACAGCGAGTTGCTGTTGCTCATTAAGCGAGTTAGCGAAATTGTGGATTCTTCGGGGTTACAATGAAACTTCCTCGCCAACCCGTAATAGCAGCCCAACAAAGCGACTGAATCTCCTTTCATATTTACATTTTTATCTCGTTATAACGTTGTTAATCCATTTGTGTAAATATTTAATTTCGGGAACACGAATTAAACGAACGTTTTCACCGAGGTATCTTTCGAAAAATGAAATATCGAGCAGCGTAAAAGGTGTAGCATGTTTTGCGAAATGGTGTTTACGTTTTAAAAGGATACAAGATATCATTTATTTTCATAAATGAACGTATCACACACAAACACGTGTCGATATCGATAATATTGGGATGAATAGTGTTTATGGAATGAAAACTTTGTTTTTTCGTTTCACTTCAGCCTTTCTCGACTATTTCGTTCGTTTTTGATCGAAATGGCACGGATCAATAATTTATTTCGGAGTTAAAACACGTAATAAATTTGCCTAAAATTCTTCCAAGATTCTTACCTTCTTGCTTTTAAATCTCTCCATCGAACAAAATCTACTTCCAACTTCATCTCGCAATTCTATCTTGATTTCTTCAAGAGCATCTATCATCAACCCCCGAAAACGACAGCGAAAAGACTCGAAATTTCTTCCTCTCTCGCGAGGAATTTTTTTCATCCGCTCAGAAAAACAGGGAAACGAAGAGTTACGAAGCAACAATGGAACAAAGTCGTCTCGAAACGTTGGAATGCCCACGTTCAATTAGCGTCGCCACGAACGAGGGCGTTGGATGGAGTGAGTGCCATCGCTTGAGAAAGGCTCGTTAGGCCGAAAAACCGGAAAGGGCTGGGTTTAAAACGGCGTCGTATATAGACGTCGTAAACGAAGATGACGAGGGACGGGGCAGCTTCGTCTTCGAGGCGACGAAGCCGCGACTCATCACGGTTGCCCACTTGACATCCCGCCCCCACGTCTGGCTGCTCCCTACAGACTCCCTGCTGCTAGTGTATAATACTTGGTAAATGCTTGGTAATTAATGACGAATGAAGTTTCTTTGAAACAGATGCTTTGCTTTCTTACATTCAAATTTTTCGTTTGGAAGTTGACGAGGAATAAATGTGGATATTTGAAGAGAAATATATTTGAGAAAATATCGAGAATGGATGCTTCTATCGTGTTATTCAATGAATAATTTATGAATTTTTTTTTTAGAAGAGATAAATGTGAATATTTAAAGATGTTTGAAAGTTATATTTGAAAAAATAAAATTTTTTTAAAAAAGCCAAGAAGCTCTTTTCTCATAATCGTTAAAATCTTTATAGATTCGAAAGTAATCGGAATATCTTTTTAAAATTCTCCAAGAAATCAAGCTAGAGCGACTCAAAAATTCGAAATATATTCTATAATTTTTTTCCATCGTAATCTAACGGAAACCAGGATTCACGGTAAATCGTCTAATCTTTCTAAAACCAACCGAAATTCACCCGCAACCCCTTAGCAGCGTACCACGGTTTTACTTCTCACGGAAATCCCTTCCGTAGTAGTCCATAAATCGTTGTTCGCGTATCGCTCGATTTAACCAGGAATTTATCCTCCCGTTTCTGAAACGATCGTGTAAAAAAGGAACGGAGAGGATCGGATCCGAGCGAAGAAGAAAAATTCAAATACATACATAGAGAGAGAAAAAAAAAAGAAAAAGAAAAAGAAAAAGAAAGAAACGGGAAAAAATCGAAAGAGATAAATTGAAAAAGCAAGAAGAAAAGGAGGAAGGACGTTGAATCTAGTGGCAATATGGCGCGAATCGACGAGCACACGAAACATGCGAAATGAACGGGGCGCGAGTCCGTTTTCAATAAAGCCTAGCGGCTGCCTGTCGAATTTATTACACGTTTAATTAGTGAACAAATAACACGATTAACGAGGAACGGCCTGCACGCGATAGTTTGCGACGGGGTGGAAAAACCTCGCCACTGGTGTGTTGGAAAACTGTTGCGCGAGAAAAATGGCTGCCGTATTTTTGTCGAGGCATCAAGAAGGGAAAAAAAAAAATGGCAAACGGCTAATTGCTTGGTGGATTTTTAACGATATTTTTGAACCCGTTGCTATAGATCTTTGGGAAAAGAAACGCAATTATTGTTCTCTATTTCTCGATTTAATAATTTTCCATTTTAAAGAATATTCGAATTTTTATTTGATAGAAGATTATTTCTAGATAAAGTTTCTTAGAGGAAAAAGTAATAAGAATTTAGATAAGCCTGATCGTTTAAATTCGAATTATATATTTTAAAAAGCAATAAAAAAAATATTAAAAGTTACAACATTGTCTAAAAATTGATCGACGAAACTTTAATTTTTGGATTCGAAGAAACAACTTTTGAGACAACTGTTAATAGAACAATCCAAATAAATTCTGCATATAAATTTCACGTATTGGAAACTAAGTAGGTTTCCCAAATCCATCCCTTGCGCATATAAACACGCACGCAAAGCCTTAGGGGTCCTTAATCAAGCAAGCAACGAACGGTGGTCGTTCAGTGACAGACACTAGCTGAGAACATGGCTTTCAGCTGCTCCGTCCATTGTCCTCCCGTCTCGTTCCGCCTCGTCGCGTGGCATGTTAATTAATCCGCTAATTATTAAACTAATTGCCGGCTTAATTGGCTCGCGAGAAACCCACTCCTCATCGAGCCTGATCTTGGTCTTAAGAACGAAGGAGGCGAAACAAGAAGGGGCTCCACTATGTGGAGAGACAAAAGGGATGAAATGGGGAAAAAAAATAGCCATTAACTGGTATTAGCCAGTACAACGTCATTGTCATTTGACTAAACATGTAAAACATGTAAAACACGATTGTTGCACAGTGTTATTTGTAAATAAGATATTTTTCTTTCATCGAGGATTTGTATTGTATTGATTTTATTTGAGATTATTATCAAATTGGATGTGTTGTTCAGAAATGAATATTTTTATTTTTTAATATAAAAGAAAAAGAAAGGAAAATTAAACGAGTAACTTTCGTAATGAGATAGTTTTATTTATAATGGGATCTAAAATTATTTCTATCTTTTTTCCTAAGTGATATTATTGAACTGTGTAATTCTCAACTGTTAGAGATTGGTCAACGCGTGTGTTTGTTGTTATATATCTTGGAGCAGTAACAGACTGCTCATGTATGGGGTTAATAGGCAGTGGTATATACAATTTACTCTCTCTCTCTGGCCAATCTCTTGCAAGTTAGAATTGCCTACAAATTATAAGATTAAAAGATTTTGATTCTGATGCAATATTTTTTTCTATTTCTGAATCTGTCTCCATTGAATAATTATACAGTATGTGCTTAGAAGAAGTTTAAGTGGAAGCTGAAAAATGAAAATTTGAAAAGATAACTACTAGAGATCGTGCCATTCATGTCTCATTATTGCGGAATTGGAATTTACTTTGATTAATTGCATTACTCGTTATAACTTGGAAACTATCTATATTCTCTCCTCTAATTTCTCATCCTTATAAGATATTCCATATTTCATTCTATGCTATTAAATTATAATTACATTGTTCATATTACTATGTTATGAAGAATCTGTTTATTAGATTATTTAGATTATTTTATTTTATTTTAATTTATAAACCTAACCCTTTATTTTAATTTATAAACTATATATAATTGAACGTGACTGATGATTTTTTCAAGAATCGTTAAATCGAATATATAATAATATATTTAATGTATATAGACTACTGTCAAAAATTTTATAGAAATTTTAGATCTAGCACAATTTTAAGTATCTAACTAACTGCTTTTTAAGATCGGCCACGAGACTGGTTGTGCCAGGCGTCGCCATTGTAACGAGCTTTAGCTGCTCCATCTAGGGTACTCGATCTCGATAGCAACTTACGTTTCGATTCAAGAAGGGAGATCTTGCGAACGAGTTAACGTTGCCTTTGTTCAGCCTCTGTGATCGGTTTTGTATAGGCTTTTGCTATAAGATTCTTAAGTTTCTAAGGGCAGAAAGAGCTTCGTTCAAATATTATATATTTGTTATACTTAATAAAGGATATATTATAGATACTTGATACGATGATTTCTTAAGGGTATATACGAGGTCTCGTTGAATTAACAATACCTTCTTACGATAAGCCATGAATAGTCTATCGTGGTATTTGATATATGACTGTTCTCAATTGTTAACGATCGTTTTCATCCTAACAACAATGCACTTAGACTTAACTCTCCACGAACTCTCATTGTGTGATTGGACTACCGATGGAATCGTATAATTCAAAAAATAATTTACAATACTTGATAAAAGAAATTTCGAAAAATTATTGTAAAATATCGTTGCTTCTTTATCACGTATATGTACCAATAGTTGATATATTTAGACTTAACTCTTCACGAACTCTCATTGTGCGATTGGACTATCGATGGAATCGTATAATTCAAAAAATAATTCACAATACTTGATAAAAGAAAAATTATTGTAAAATATCGTTGCTTCTTTATCATGTATATGTACCATCTTCAAACGGTATATATGAATCATAAATAGTCGATTTAACACTTTATGAGCGTTGTTCAATTCAATCGATGGCGACAATTTTATAGATGATATTGTCCATGACTTCGATTAATGGCGCGTGTATAAGATATTCGAGAACAACACAGCGTGGATGTAACAATTGAATTTTCACGATTGAGTATGATAGAAATGTCGATATTGAATTTTTTATCAATGGAAAAGATGAAGAGCGATCAGAGCGGAAAAGGTAATTTTAAACAGAGTCGCATGATTATCGCGAATGGCCCCGTTTGAACCGTCCTATACAACGTGTGCTAACGCGATCGAGATATTGTTTCAATCGTGCACGCAGAGGATCGATGGAAAAAATCAACGGATTAACAAGTTCCATCAATAAACTCTCGCACGCAATCCCGTATCAAATATTGCCCTGTAAAAGCGCGCGGATAATATCTGACAGAATTCGAAACTATGTTTGACGAAGTTCAAATGAACTTGATGAATTCGTCAGGCGTGGAAAAAAAATATCCCCTTTCTTTCTCTCCTCGTTTTCGAAAGAATAAAAGTAATTCTCATAGCGAATAAATTTATAACTCGTCAAAGATAGAAGAAATTTTACAAAGAAATTTTAATTCTTGACAATATTTTATCAAGATCGATAATTTATATAGCTCGTGCTAGTAACAACAACAACAAGCGAACAACAACAACGATATTTTTCAAGGCTGCTCGAGTAAGGCAGGTAGAATTTCGTCCAAAATTCACTCACGCACATTTTCACCAACGCCACACCATTCGCTCTCGCCAATTCGAGAAGCGTTCCATAGAAGCGTCGCTGACGAGCTTCGAGCCATGGTCGAAACATCGTCAAAACATAGAGAACAAAACGAAAGCGGAAAAAAGGGTAGAAAAAAGAGAGAGAGAGGGAGAAAGAAACAAAAGAGGATCGAAACGTATCAAAATTTCAGATACGCCCTAGATCCCGGACCTCTTCACAGAGGAAAAAGAGAGGCGGCATTGTGCCTGGCATTCGCCACGAGGAAGCTCACGATTCACCTTGCATAATGCAATAACTTGTCTCGACGAGCGGCGAGCGCACAAATGAAACAAAAGAATCGGTCGCTGGTATTTTTCTGTTTGCGTTCAGACGAAAAAAAGAGAAGAAGAAAAAGAAATAGAAAAGAAAAACGAGAAAATGAGCGGGGAGGGGGAGAGACAGGTGGTGGAGGAAGAGGAGGGGAACACTCGAAAAACCCCTGAAAAGGGGGAATCCACCCCTGTGCGCGTATCGCGGCCTAACCAAAGGGGGGTTCTGTTGCACACGCCCTATTGTATCGTGGTTAACTGCTGCTTGCCACGACATAAAGCGATTCAAAAGACAACGAATTATTTAAAATGGCTCGTTAAATTGTTCCCCGAAGCCGTCGAACCGAAGCGTTTTGTCGTTTATTAAGTGGGAGAAAGATTGTCGCAAGCTTGAGGATCGAGGGTTGTTGTTGGAGCTCGTTGAAAAGTTGTTGGAGACTTTTTGGAAACCTTTTGTATGCTTTTTCTTCTTTTTCTTCTTTTTTTTTTTTTTTGTTTTAATTCTGTTCTTTATTTGAGAGGAAAGTGAAGGGTTTTTTGCATTGGTCTTTTTTATTTAAGGATTGAATAAAATTTTGCATAATTATTTGGGATATTTGTGCGACTGAATTGAAGATAAAAGATATTTTGTTTTTTCCTTTATTTATTATTCTAGATTTATTTGATTTAATAAACTAATTGTAGCAAATTTGTATTCTTGTAATATTTGTATTTATTTTTGTTTCGATAAAAAATTTTTTAGATCAATTTCATACGAATGTTATTTTTATTTAACTGTATGATATTCTGTTTATTTTTGCATCTTTTTTTAAACTAATTAAAAATAAATTAAGTAGGAAATCTTATTAAGTTTATCGACACGATTGAATTCATTTGATTTTTAACAAAATTTGAGTCGTATAAAAGAAAGATGACACGATATCGAATCTTTCAATGAAAATCAAAAAACGCGTAGATATTTCATCAATTTTCACATAGAACTGTCATTGCAAATAGAACATATCGATGAGATGGAACAAATCGGTCGCTCTGGACCTTTCGATCATGATGCTTCGTGGAAAGCAATCTAACTTGTCACGTTATTAATTTTTAAACACTAACCTCTACACTGTATTTCCGTATATACAGTTCAACACGTTTATTGATTCAACAGTTTGTGATCAATTATTCGTTGTGGCGAAACAAAATGGATGCACCTGTCACTTCGAATCAACCGATATTTTGCGAACGCGATTTTCTTGGATTATGTCAATCATAATGTGCGTTATGAATCTTTTATTATTTTTACGAGATACAAAAGCGAATACGAATTGACATGTGAAATCATTCGTGATATTTAATTATGCAAGAAAAATGTTTTGATATTTATTCTTAAAATAAATGGGAGAATGACGAAATAAAAGAACTATAAATCGAGTTATGATTTCTTGAAAATTTCAATATTTATTTCGAAAATTAAGAAAATTAAAAAAATTTGATTCTCAATAAAATTCCATATAAAAAAGAAATCGATTAGTGAGTGATTCTTATAAGACTATTTAATTCATTTGCTTACAACGTTTAAAATAGGAAAGAATAGATTTTTTAAGAAAATTCAAATCAAAATCGTTATCTGATTCACACTTTTATAAAAAAAAATTTTAATTATCATCTAGGAGGAGATATTTTAATTTATAATCACGAAAAAGATTTCTTTCTTTTATTAAGCTCTACGAAATTAATTTCATATTTGAGAAACTGGTCAGTTCGATTTATTTTTCAACAGATGTCTGATTTCCTTGTCAATAAATATTTAATACGTTCGGCTTTATTTCGTGCGCGTTGCTTCCAATCAGTAAAAGAGGAGGAAGCTCGTTTGTGAATGCAAAGTACCTTCTCAAACTTTTATCACGTTGGATTAAAAAACTACCTCGAATTTACAATTCGTAAGCGGAATTTTCTTCAAAAAATGTACCGTGAAAACAATTGAGAGAAGCGAAGCCAAAAAACGAAATATATCTATATTTTTAAATTTTTAACACTTTTATTACATTTGAGAAAGAGTTTAGATATTGTACAAATAAAAATAAAATTTTAAAAGCAAATAAATAGATACTTGATTATTTTTGTACAATAATTACTTGGAATAATAATTTTAATTTATAATTTCCTTAATCCATGATATAGATAATTTATATCTATAATATTCGAGAGGCTGATCATATTGCAGAAAATTTCATTAAATTATTCATAACAAATGTTATTTTACTTTCATCGAGGCGATGAATAATTAAAAGATATTTTGTAAACGTTATCAATATTTAAGACGAGAGATATAATAAAAAGAACAAGGAATGCAAAGTTACGATACCGTTGGATGAGCCTCGATTTTCAAGAAAAATCAACGTTGAGTGGCCGCGGTTCTAGATTGGTGCACTTGACTGAAAACGTTTCGTAAAGCTTTGCCGTGGACGTGAAAAGTTTTCGAAGTCGAAAGTTACCGCAACTCGTAGAAAATACATCTTTGTGTTTAACTTTTCTTCTGAACCTTGCAATAATCTACGTGTCAGACTGATTTGATCCCGGCCAACTTTTAGATGCATAATATAAACCGCGAATTAAATTTCTTTCCTCGAAGTCCCTCTTCAACATTTTTATCCTTTGAATAGATTTTGAAAAATTAGAAACTTTGATTAATTGAAATATCCTGTGAAATCTAGAATTTTTTCAAACTTCTGATGCAAACTTAAATTACAATTTTAAGTAAACAATCAACATTCTTTTATTCGTTTGTTTTTTATCTTTCAAACGTGTCTCATCACGAATATATTAATTATCTCTTAGCATTTTTTTCCCTTAATATCGAACTTTTATTCTCTATCGTATTACATTTTCTTCTTAAAATTAATATTGACTTTTTTAATCGTTGAAAAATTCCCGTTTCAAAATAAATAAAACCTATTCGCGTCGACTCGTAAACAGGGAGCAAAGATCTCTAGCGATTCACGCTATAAGAGATTCAACAGTTCCGCGAAAATGTTCGAAAGATTGCAGTCGTGTGGAACAATCACGGATTTACGATCGTTTTATTCCCTCCAAATAACTATTTTATTTTCCTTCTTATTGATGAATTGTTGAAAGATTTGCCAAAGGGGAAAACGAAACTCGTAGTGGAAAAAGAAAAAATCTGTCCAAATGTATTACGTTTGAAATGAAAAATAATTTTCAAAACTTCATACGACATAATTTAAATTATATTTTAAAAAACATCTAAATATTCTTTCGTTCAAATATTTCACAATTTCATTTAACGAAATATAAAAAAGTTAAAAATTTTAAATATACAAAAGAACGAAAAACCCTTCTCTTTCCCCCCCACAATCCTATTCAAAATTTCGTTTTCAAAATCCTTATTATCGGTATAATAATCATTTATCATTCGAAAATACTTCGCTCATTGCCAACTAATTCTTCTCGCCGATCCCAAACAACCCATTCTCATTTTCACAACTTTCGCGCAATCTCAAAAATGAATATTCGCTAGCAGAAACAATAAATCGGCCATTCCCCCGTTTAATGGCTCGAACGCCGCCTTCGACGCCTTTCACGCAATCATTTCGTCCCGATTCCACCCCACCAACCCTTGGAAAGAGGATAATTCCGCTTGTTCACGGTTTTATCGTGTCCGTTCGCGGTTCGACTCGTGTGCCAAGCGCATGACAAATTCGCACGATCTGGAAATCATTCACGAATTCTACTACTTCGCCGCTTTTGCTCGTGTCTCGAATACCGGATGCCATCTCCATTCCCTATTCCATCGCCATCTTCCACTCCCTTCCTCTTCACGCGCTGCTACGTGTATCTCTCTCTCTCTATCTCTATCTCTATCTCTCTGTCTCTTTTTTTCTCTTTTTATCTCTTTCTCGTTTCGATTGCGAACGACGCGAACGACGGATCCGGTTATTGTTTTAAGTGGCACGTAGTTGGCTCGCGATTTGACGTGGAACGAGTATTACGATCTCGAGGAATATCGTTTTTTGGCCACTGAATTCTTTCTTCGATGGAAAAGGGAATGGGGGAAGGGGTGATGGGAACGATCCGAGTTGAGATTGATGAGGGTTATTCGGTTGGTTTGGAATTTTAGCAGAATTTTATCAGTTTCGAATTTTTGGTTTCCTTTCATTGCGCATTTTTTTTATATGTTGCGAAAAATTGGTAAAAAACTTTTTTAACGAGATGATTATTTCGTTTATTCGAAATCACAAAAGCAGAAATTGTATAATATACAACAATGGCAAAAATTTATCAATGGTGTGCACGTTTCTGAAGAAAAATCGATCAGGATCTTTTGATTGATTTTTATTATAAAAAAAAAAAAAAAAAAAATTGAATTTTCTAGACGAGAACGATAAGAAACATTTTGACGTTTTCCTTTTTGTAGATGTTCGTACTAAAAATCGAATACGATAATAACAATAATTAGAACCTCGCCCCAATCGGCAATTTTCAACGGTGCTTGAAAAATTAACGCAAAATCAACGCCCTCTAATTAAGCAATCAAATATTCTCTCGAATACGGCGAAAACTTATCAAACGGCGCGACAAAGGAATACAAATTTCACAATCGATTCCATGCGAAAATATTGCCGTTTTACGGCGTACAACCACTCGAAAAATGTTCGATTGCATTTTCGAGGACGATAATTATACAAACGCATGGCCGGATCGGATATTTTTAATTAGCCAGCTATTTGCCACGCTTGCTCGACGAAGCGGCGATAAACAAATTAATGCGACCGTGTTAAAAACATTCGTTTGGTAGAGAGAGAATGAGAAGGGGCGGGAGGGAGAGGAAATTACTCCCTTGTAGGGATTCGAGGTTTCTCTCTTTTTTTTTTTTTTTTTTTTTCAACACCTACCCATTACACCAATAATTGCTATTTTTTTTTTCCACACCCAGTCGACCGGCAAATGGAGTTCGACTAGCTTTCTCTGTAAACTTTTTCGACGCTTGTTTACGCGACAGGCCAACTGGACAAATTCTGTCGTATTTTTCACGCTGTCGTTCGTTAAATGAACGAGAAGACTTTTCGCTTGCTTTGAATATTCTTCGTTGATTTGTGTGATAATCTCTTTTTTTCTTTTTTTTTTTTCATATATATTTGAAAACAGTGTGTATCCAATCTAATACTCTTGCAGAAATTCTCTTTCATATAATTTGAGCAATTTTGAATCGTTTAAAGTTGTGGAGAAAGAACGTGATTTAAAGAACAAAGGGTTCAATTTAATCCAAATATAATGGACCAAATAAAGAAATAAGTAATTGGTATTGCATTCAGTGTATTAAGTAATATAAGTTTGAATAAAATTGATAGTTAGGTTTAAAAGTAAAATAGTGATTTAAACTTGTGGTGGACTAAATTTTTGTTTTTTGAATAATTCCTGACATCGATGTCAAAAGAAAAAGTGATCGATGCGACGATATATCAACTATATATACTGGAATCATAAAATTCTAGATTCTAAGATTTATCTTCCATCACTAATATCCCACTTTTACTTCCAAAAGAATCCTCTTTTTCCTTCCATTTCTCTCCATTACTAATTCCAAGAAAAAACTCCACGATTCCATTTCTTCCTATTTCCAAATTCTTCTTCTTTCTTTCTCTCTCTCTACTTTTGTCCATGATTTCAAAAAGATATTTCCTCTCCGCCACTAATTCCAACTTTTAATTCCCCATTTCAAAAATTTTGCCTCTACTAATTCCAAAAACAAATGTACAAATCTTCTTTTTTTCAGGCTCGTCCATCCATCTCCGCAGGATAGACGTGCCGAGTATAGCCGACCCGAGGTGGGAAAAAGTGGCGCTGAGATGCGAGTACGATCTGGACGGCGAGGAATTGTACTCCGTGAAGTGGTACAAGGATGGCGCGGAGTTCTTCAGGTTTATGCCCGGCTCGAGGCCGCCCGGTCGTGATTTTCAGCTGGAAGGGGTGTACGTGGACGTGAACAAGAGCGATAGCAAACAAGTGACGCTGTTGGGACAGGCGAACAATCGGAGAGGTTTGTATAGATCCTCGATTCCCTCTCTTTACACAATTTAAGCGATAGTTGGTCGTGCGTGCACGACGTGGATGGTGTTTTGCCTGCGATATCGCGAGGTCTTCGAGAAGGATTCACGCGGGTTCGAGGTCGACAGAGAGAGTCGTGCGCGAGGATCGAATCGTAAATCGTGTGAAGAGTGTTTTTTCAGAGCAAAGCTTTCGGGAGCTTTGAGACTGTTTCTTTTTTTTCTTTGCAAATGGACATTATTTTGAGAGTGATTGTCCAATTGTCCATAGAGAAACGAGAGAAAGAAAGAGAGAGAGAGTTTTATTTTAATTTTAAGATGGATTTGTGAACTGAGAGGAGGTTAGTTAAGTGGAAATATTGAGAGAAAAGTGAAAGATGTGCAATTTGCAGACGAATTATGCGGTTTAATCTGCTTGATAAATTATTAATGAATGAAGTCTGGAGATGTATGTTTTTGAGATGTATTAGTATTAGTTTTGCGCTTTTGAACAGGATTTTTAATTATTTTTGTAATCAATACTGAAAATAATTCATTCATTTTCCGTTTTTAAGATTATGAAATAATTTTGATTGTGATTTTTTTTTTTAATTTTTAATTTTTTATAAAGATTTGTTTGAATATTAGAATTTTCAGAATAATATTCCTTTAGTAGTAACTTCTTCTCTTCATGATACATCTTTTCTTTCAAAATACCATCCCCTTAAATATATCACAGTTTCTAAAGAAGTCTCTACATCCAACTACACTATATAAATTTACACATTTTAAGTTAAAATTCAATCATTGTCAAACTTATCTTCTTCGTTCTCTCTTCACTTTAATCTAACTAATTTTAACTTTTTCCCAAGATAAAAAAATACCACAACAAAGATAAAAAAATAAGAATTTTCTTCAAATTTGTAAAAAAAAAAATCCTGAAGATTCTCTCCCAATTTCAAATTAAAATCGAAACAACAACTCCGCGAGATTTTCCCAACTTGTACCGAGAGAATGATGAAAGTTAACGGGGTAGTTGAAATTTCGCTTAAATAACCAATGAACTTTCCTTCTTGTGAACGAGACTGGCCCCTATTAAATTTCTATTCTCGCCCATTTTTCACTGTTCCACAGGGATCCACGCTATTTCACATCTTTCGTAAAATTTCTAATCTTCGAGGCTTCTAAAAATAACCGATCTAACTTTGTTAATTCATTAACGATGATCTTTGAAATAAATTTTCAAGGGAGAGAATAAGTCTTATTGTTTTTGATTTCAACTCTGTTCATCGATGATGATTCTTTATATAATATTAGGAATAGCATTTTATTAATTTTGGGAGAGAGGGGTAATTTTGCATCGAAGAATATTTTTTTTAAGTTTCTATAAATGGAAGTTTCTCGTTAAAAGAAAAGAATTTTTGATTAATTATAATGTTTTAAAGATTATTGTATCGTGAATAGATCACATTGTTAATTATTCGTTAAAATTCATACGATTCTCGAAAATCAATTTACTCTAAGATAGTTAAGAATCACTAATTGCAGATAATTGAAATAAATACATATTTAATGTATAGAACTTCAGTGCTTCTCAATTTTTAAATAACAAATTATCCCAAATGATATTTTTTCATTTATCAAGAATCATTAAAACACTAATACTTCATTAAAATAATAATAATTAAAAATAATTAATCTTTTGAAGTGACTTCTTTTGAAATGGTAAATCTACAGATTGAGAAACCATTTATACGCTTTTTAAATCAAAATCTCACGAGAAGAACGGCGAAATTCGTGTTTAAATTCTTCATTAGAATCGTCTTCGTTGCGACGATTATGAACATTTTTTTCTGGAAGGAATTAGAGCATATTACAAGCGGTGAAAGAGCAGACTTTGTTTTGCAGCGTGATAACTTTATTTGAACAAAAAGTTTTTTTTTTGGAGATTCGTGCTGAATGAAGAATGGTTGAAGAGCGATTCATTTCGCCCAGATATTGTTTGTGCGGTTGGTAAGAATAAATTTTTGTTTGAATAGGGAAAAATTGGAAGGGCGTGTAAAAGAGAGAAAATATGAAGAGTGGAATGCGTTAAAAATTAATTCTTTAATCAATATTATTGCACGATTCTTTTTTCAACATATTAAAAATATATATTTCAAATGTTATCATAAAATATTAAACATTTTTTAGAATAAGCTTCCAAAGAGAGTTGTGGATTGAAATTAATTTATAACTATAATTGCTTAATGAATTATTTTTTTTTTTTTTAGTGGAAATTCTAAAGAAAATATTATACTTAAAGCTTAATAAAAATGTAAACTGAAAATATTATAATATGGAAAAAGAATTTAATTTTGATGATAGCGAAATTATTATTAATCGGATATAATAACAGTTTCATTCAATTTACTTATACTTTACTTACTTTAAATACCTTCTCTAATTATTATTCAGTGGATTAAGATTTTATTAACAGGGATAAAAAAGAATGAGAATATATTCTTTTTTCCAATTTAAATATTTCATTAAACGTACACTTTAATCTAGTCGACATCAGTGATGAAAATTTATTTCAATTTTTTTACTCATTAAATAATAAATCATATCATATTATTCAAATCTCTTATCTCTTTTCTTTTTTTTTTTAAATATATCCAACAACAACTATACTTATAAATACATTAATTTGTATTACAAATTACAACTAATACCTAAACAAGTATGCAATTATTCAAATTCATTATTTGAATCCGTATAATAATAATATCAATATTATTTCTCATAATACCTCGACCAAAGATGATTACCGTCCAAATCCAAGGATTAATTCGAAAAAAAAATAATAAAAATCGAAGCATTTCTTGCAAAAATAATTGGAAATAATTTACACGCGACAGTGAAGGTGAACCTTGTGGGGTTGTACGGGTGCGAGGTGTCCTCGGAGGGGCCGAATTTCCTCACGATCTTCGGCGAGGCAAACATGAGCTTGGCGATCCCCCCCAAGGAACGACCCACCCTCCGTGGCCTTCAACCCTCTTACGAGGCGGGCGAGACGCTCGAAGTGGAATGCAGCTCGGCGGCCAGCTACCCTCCGGCCCGGCTCGTCTTCATCCTCAACGGGAAAGAGGTGAGGGAGGAAAGAAACAGTTTTATGAGAACGTACGGCTATTAGAGCCTGGAGAGACATTCGCCAACTTTAGAATTCCTGATTGTACCCGCCGTCGCAAAAAAAAAAAAAAAAACGA
>NW_006263502.1:270924-274484 GCF_000469605.1 Apis dorsata
ACTCGTTTCCCTCGCGTGTCTTTTCAACCCCCTTCCACCTCTTCCATCCTGGTATTCGTTCAACGTCTCGAGAATTTTATGAAAAATCGTGTTGTCGATTTAAATTGAATGAAAATTTTCAAATTATAAATCTAGTGATTTATTTGTTAGTCTGGAATTTTTGTTTAATGTCTAAGAGGGTGAATTAAGTTTCTTCGTAAATTCTAGGGGTTGGATTGTTTAGTTTAATTGTGATGTAGAATTGCACAAATCAATTGTCATCTCATATCTGTTTTGATTGTAAATTCATCTAAGTAATTCAATTGAGAGTTGGTAGAATATTATAAATTAAGGATTGAATATTTTTTAACGATGATAATTGTTATAAAATTATTTATAAATCGTTTCTCTTTGAAAAATCATTGAAGATAGTTTTTTTTTCTTCATACGTCTTTTGATTGCATGAATTCGTTTAAAAATAAAAAAATGGAATGATTAAATTTATTCCAATTCTGTATCCTCTTTTCATTAAAATATTTTTTTATTTTTGTCCGAGGAAAATTTCCATAATATATGTGTTAAGTCTTCTATATATCTGGATTAAAGATTTATTGTTTCATAAAATTGTAGAATTTTTTATCGTTGTAATGAAAACGGTGTTTATTCAAATGGAATTATTTTAAATCGAAAACGATAATGAATATTAAATTGTATCGAATGAAAAACAGTGGAGAATGTGTGTTTGTGTGTTATTTCTGAACTGAGAATTGAATGTTGCCTTCGAATGTTGTTTCGATAAAAAATAATACATTAAATCTTTTTTTATGAAGATGAAAAGTTATTCGTTCTTCTGAAATTGTTTTTCCTGGGAAAATAATCGAATATTGGATTGCTTTAAATATTACCTTACAGTTTTATTATTATTAAATTATTTTGCAAAGATAATTACACGATAGAAAAATAATTTTCAATTCTTGAGAAGATAATTGAAAGAATAAATTTTCTTCAAAACATATCTATTTTCGAGAAACAATATATATAATTCTTGATCAATTTAATGATATACAAAAAATAAAGAAACTTGATCGAAATCTTGAAAAAAAAAAATTTTAATTTCAATCAAGACTCTTGAAAATTTCATCGTTTCGTGATTTTGAAAATTGGCCGTGTCGTGAGCGGAGGCAAAATGAAACAACGAGAGTTTGGAAAGTTCTTGGAAAATGACGAGATGCTTTTGAATTGCAAATTCAACGCCAGCTAAGGATATAAAATTATGGGAATCGTTTAAAAGGTGCTCGTTTAGTGTTCTCGCCACTACTCGCTCGTTTTATTCAGACTCTTCAAAAACTTATTCGGGGGTGAAAGGTAGGAGAAATTAAAACCGTCAGTTTATACTCGAGAAATACTTTTTTCAAAGTTGCTTACTGTGCACTCAGCTCCTGTTTTCGTCTTAAAAATAACAGACGAAAATGCCACCCTATTAAATTCACCCCAACCACTCGAGTCGAGAAAGTTATTTTAGATGCTCGGATAGGATCTTAGGTATCTTGATGGCATTTCAAGCAGTATAATAAGCTCTAACTTTTTTCTCTTTTCTTCGGTGCACTACCATTACTGTGCTTACTTAAAGTAACTATGATTTTTTCATACGTTTCTTTATTTCTTCTAAATTATAAATAAAAATTCTGAATTCTTGAATTCGTCCAGGATAGATAAAAGTGATATATTCGTAGAAATGTTGAGATATTGTTATCCCCTTTCTATCAATTTAATATTTAAAATATTTGTTCATTAGTTTATTCTTCTATTTCGAAAAATTTTTATTCGATCCACGAGATCCATAATTTGATCAAATATAATTAACAGACGACACAATTCACAACGATTATTTATAACAATATACAACGAATATCGAAGAATATCTTTCCCTCCAGGAAGAAAATCGTATCATCGAAAACACGTATATTTTGTCACAAGATATCCAGAACAAATCGAGCCAATTCATCCCCCAAATTATCCCTTCATTCACCCAAGACATTATCATCAACACCCGAAACACTATAGGACCATTATCCACGATCTCGATCCCCCATTCATCCCCCTAATCTAGCATGAAATTTCACTCGTGAACGGTGGAGGGGGAGGGGGATCGGCTAACTCTCGCCTTCTATCGTCAACAGGTGAACAAAGGGTTGATCAGAGAATTGCCAAGCACGAGCCCTACGGAGGACAGCCTCGTGTCCTCGACTCGTCTCGGCCTTACTCTTCGATTGGAACGGCACCATTTCCCCGGAGGGACATTAACTCTCACCTGTCAGTCCACGTTGCCGAGGATCAGGGGCGACAAGGCGCTCGAGAGGGTGGAAACCGCGACACTGGCCGCGAGCAATCAACGACTGGCGCAGGAACCGCCCAGATCCGGTTCAACGATCGATGCCCAACCCGTGTCGATCTCGATCTGCTGTTTGTTAGCGATCTTACCATCGTTCAATCACGGTATCTTGCCACTTTTGTATTTTGTTTAACCGGAAACGAATCGCAGACGAAAGCTTCGCGTTGGGATCATTTCGCCACGTGTCGAATTCATGCGAGGATGAAAGGAGGACTTGGTGAAAAGGGATAAAGGAAAGACGAATTTCAGGGGGAATTATTTTCGTATATGAATTGTAATTATTTTAAGAATGATATTTGTGATATTAATGCGCGTGTTCTTGCCTCTTCGCCTTAGTGATAAAATTAAATATACATATATATATATATATAGATTGCGTATAATTAATGAAAATCTGAAAATCTAGAAGTACTCATTTTGCATGAAAACAATTCATTACGATATCGTTATTCTGAGAGGATAGAGAGGCAAGAATATTTATCGAGTATATATATATATATATATGATTTTAATATTTTTAAATAATAACGAAAATATCGAATGTAATTAATATAAAAAGATAATGTTCCCTCTCCACTAAGCCCTTCAATTATCGAATACAGCGAACCGTTCGATTTAATCTTAAGTCCGGATTAAACTCGGGATAAACTTTTTTTTTTAATTTTCCATTGCCGCTGTAAATTGCTCATATCAGATATTCTCGTATTAATATTTTATATATATAATTTGCATCTCGCATCGTCTTCTATATATATATATATATAATCAATCCGAAAAAACAAAGTTTCATTTCCTACTTTACTACTTTAACATTCCATTTTATATATCCATCAAAGAAAACTTTCGTCAATTCGTATTTCGTAGCTATTTTAAACGAATATGCTGGCATGTGATCAGTCTCAAAAAAAAAAGGAATTTCTTTTTTTTTTAAATTCTTCACTGCCATTGTGGAAATTCCGTTGCTCACACAGAAGACACGTTCATTGAACTGTCGATGATGCACGCGTGGACGTGTATATATTCGAAAAAATAAAAGTACGTAATTTATATAAAAATATAAATTATAAGGTGTATCGATGGTCGCTCGATAAAGAGAAGAGAGACGCTAATAGCAATATAATTTAAAAATCGATAAAAAAAAAAAAAAGGCGAATCGTTGAAGCGAAACGCGACACTTGTACATAGTGTA
>NW_006263502.1:274797-280251 GCF_000469605.1 Apis dorsata
TTGTGAATTTAGATTTACGATGTGTAATTAAGACGAGAGATTAAAATAAAGGGGGTGGGGTAGGGGATAAACACGGTGAAAGTAAGGGGTGGGGAAAAAATTCGTTGTTGGAAAGTTGTTTGGGATTGGGTGGTGAGATCGCAATCACTATGATTATGCGATCGTGATAGTTTTACGAATATACGTGTGTATTAAAAAAAGAAAAAAAGAAAAAAAATGGTCGAGAGGATTGATTGGAATTTTGAAGAGACGAAAGGCATAAATTTGAATCGATGGGGGCGAGGAAGTGATTCATATTTATGAATTCGTTCGGGATAATTTAAGTTTTTTTTTTTTTTTTTTTGTTTTTTTTTTTCTCCCTCGTGGTCTCACGAGATCTTTTTTGATGGCGTACAAGAATTTATACATATATACATATATAAATATATATATATATACACGTATATGTATACACGAATGATTCGTCATATTTACGTTTTATTGTAATTTTACATGATCCATATCTGATCGTTATGATACATTTCAAACAATAAAGAGAAACGTCAGGCATAATGATTCTGTCTTCTTTCATCTCGCAATCCCTCTTTTCTTTTATTCGATGCAGGTAAGACTTTCGTTTAATATATAAGATGATAACTTTTTTCTTCTTCTTCTTTCATCAAGTAAAAAAACTAATGAGTAGTTGAAAATATAGAATTTGATATACATATATATGTATTATATTACATTATTATTTATGTTTGTTAACTGGTTTAAGTTAAATTGAGAAACGTGTAATGAACAGAGTATGAAATATTACTCTATTGTAATGCACAATGTAAATAATCGGTTACTAGCTTCAGTTATTTCTGTAAACCCCTATCTATTCCTCCAATCATAACCATCACAGGCTTTGGATCTTTTACATAACATTAATTCATTCAATGTTTAACTTAACTGCTTAAATACACTTACACGGGGAACATGGTTATCTGCATCTTATACCAAGGATTGTGGAAACATAAAATAAGAGTTCTTAGTAAGCTTCGCAATCTTATCGTTTTCCATAAGCATAAAGTCACGTTAAACTTTGTTGTTAATGTTTAAAATATTTAATTCTAGAATATGATAATTATTTATGCTTCGTTAAAATTAATAAACAGTATTATAATCTTTCTTTACTCTCTTAATATTTTAATTAATATTTAAATAATTTTTACTTGACTCTTTTAAAACTATTCTTTTATTCGTTCCTTTATCAACTAATTTCTACTTACAATTCTCATCTGGTTTCTTAAAAAGTTATTCTTCTGTTTCACCAATAAAATTCTTTTCCTCCTTTCCTTACCTCTTTCTTTCTCCATTATTTTTCAAGATCTCAAATATACCAGAGCAAAAGCTACCCTATCAGTTTCCTTAAAAAATTAATTTCTACTTCCACAATTCTCTTTTCCAATTCTTTCTTTCTTCCTTCGCGTTAAAGATATTGCTTCACTTATATTTTTCTACATAAAGAATTATTAATTAATTCCTAAAAAAGAAAAATTAATTTCCTCCCCTATCCCTTCTTCTCCCATCTTCCTCTTCAAAATACCACACCCCTTAAATTCTCCCTTCTAAATACCTATTCTCGACCCGTGCTTCTTCCTTCCTTCCACATATTCCACTCTCCACCATCCTCATTTCCGCCATCACCGAGTCGAAAGTGATTCACGCGAAGATAGGGGAAGAATTGTGATAACAGGTTGGCCGGAATAAAAGCGATTAGAGATCGGTGAAAGGAAAGGAGAACAATTTAGCGGCCGGTAAACAGTGGAAAACGGGAAATCTAAATCCCAGCCAAAGGATTTCCTGCACCCTCTTCCTCCAACCTGGTTAATCCATCCTCCAGTATTTCGACTTATCGGCTCGAGAATTCACTCGCCTCCTCCTCTTCCAGATTCGATTTCCAGATTAATTAAGGATCGTTGGCCTGAAAGAACACACCCAGAGAGATCCTCTCCACTCCCTCCCTCTTACAGGAAAACGCGTAACGAGGAGTTCGCTTCCGTTTCGTGAGACATCGAAATCGATAATGATATCTCTTTTCAATGATTTGGAAAAAAGGCTCTCTTTAATGAGAAAACTGCAATTCGCAGAGACGTTCGAATTCGCGTCTTGGCCACTTGATCGTTAACAGAGAGAATTGGATTCCTCTGTTAGGAGAAACTGAGGGGGTTCGTTTACGATACACGGAGGAATGGTTTCGATTGATCGATTGGGTTCATGGTTGATAATGTCCTCAGAGTTGTTGCACGCAGTTGCACGTTTGAAGATCAGGAGAGTGGATAATGAGACGAGTTTAAGGATCGTTTTAAGATATTTTTGATTGATGAAATATATTGTTTAACAAGATAATTTTGCAGTTGTTGAGAATCGTAAGATTGGATAATAGAACGAGATTTTATACGTATATTTTTGATTGCAAGAGATATTGAGATCTTGCTAATAAATTTAAATTTTCTATTTCCTTATTTCGTTTTGTTATAAGAGTTGCGATTGTGCTTGAAAGTGTCGCGTGATCGGATTGTGGAGGGCCTCTTTCAAGTATTATATTGCACGGAGTTTGAAGTTCGTACATATGATTGACAGATATTGAAACATTGATAATAAGGTCTTTTGTGATTGAAAAAATGCTTCAGTTATTCTAATTTTGTTCATCTATTATATCTTATATTGATATTTCCGTCGTTATTATATCAATCGCGATGAATGACGGAGCAATTTAAATTTCTATGAAAAGATTATTTTGTGGTACACGTGGTACATAATTTATAAACATAGCTTAAAAAGAATGAATGTAATTATTAATTTGTATATATCATTTTTTCAAAATAATTAATATTCAATAATTATTTAAATAATCCCCAATATTTAATCCAATTGGAAGTTTTTAAATCTTGTGATGAATTATTACAGTTCGAATGAATTGACAAGTGACGCGCCGCACAATAAATATTCTAATTTCATAATTTTATATCTTTCATTTCCTGATTACAGTAAAACTTTCGTTTCAAAATCCCCCTTTTTCGCATCGACTATTCTCAATAACCCATCGGGGTTAAATCTACCCCGAACGAAACCAGTTTATCTTCAAAATCAAACGCCTAAACCGTTTAAACCATTTTTCGAACCAACAAAATTAGCTAAATATCGATCACATTCTTCAATCAGCTCAATAAATAAATCTCTCTGTATTACGTATCTCGTTCTACAAAGAAAGAAAGAAAGAAAGAAAAAAAAAAGAAATAGCTCTAGAAATAGCGTTCGAGCATCAGTTTCAATGATCGGTTTCTTCAGTGCGCCAATGAGTTCGATGAGTTCGCTCGTTTCACCTGGAATGACCTATATACTCCTTCCACCCTTTCCAGATAACCCTTTCGAGATGATATGCTGCAAGGTTGGTTATGAAAGAGGGAGAGAGAGAGAGTGAGAGAGAAATAGGCAAAAAAGAAAGAAGAGGAGGGGTAAAAGAAAAGAAAGAAATGAGATCAACTCGGATTCAAAAATGGCCGCGAGGTTGTTAGCTTCAAGACGCTCGAAGGCACACGGGTAAACCCGCTATTATCTCGGCATTGTTTTATGGCTGTGACAACGTTGGAGCCAAAAGCTAGAACGCCACTATTCTCCGTGTAAAGGTAGGATGTGTGCTCGTGCTCGTTTGCAACCGTGCCGATTCTTATGGCCGTGCATCCGTTTTCGTTTCTGTACGAGAGACAATGTTCGTAATTGTTCGTCAGAACGCTCTTCTTTTTTTTTTTTTTTTTTTTCAGTACTGGATGAAGATGACCGGGTTGGAAGTCATAAACTCATTCGAGTATTAAATATATTTCGTACAATTTTCGATGAAATTGTCGACGGTTGTTTTCTTATAAGAAAACTATCATATTTTTGAGTGTATTTATCCACACATATTAAACGAGAAAGAATAAGATCGTGCAACTCTTTTTGAGCGTTATATATATTTGAATAGAATCTGACATGATGATTGTAATAGAAATATATTTTATTTTTATACATATGGCGGGAAGTTTAAATAGATGCAAATGTTATAAGTACTATATTATAAGCTACTTATGCTCGTGTTAAGAACGATTGAATGGCACAAGCATTTCTACAGTAGAATATAAATTATAGAACCAATTATATGCGATTGATGGAGTACATCAGATCATAGATTGATTAACTCGATTGAAGACACGATTTAATTGAAATTGAGAATGCTTGAGCCTAATTTCACGTCTTAATTTCATAATGGATCAAAGATTTCATCGAATGGATCAAAGTGACGAGAAAAGAGTTAAATGAAACAAATGTTATACGTGGACTTTTGCTGATAAATTTGGAGAGAAGAAGGGAAGAGACGCGGAAGCATAGGAAGCGAATCAAGGGTGATATTTGAAATGCAAATGAGTTTACTTAGTCGAAGACAGATAAATCCTTCGAAAATAAATTTCAGGCCGAGCAAGATTAGAAAGGGGGACGTGCAAAAACATACGTGCATATATATATACACGATTCGCCCGAAATGCAAAGGATTACTTGTTTGAACAGAGGAAACCGGAATTCCCGTGGCGTGGAAAATTCAACTACCGTTCCTAACTATTGCATTCAAACCATCAATTTTAAATATTTTATTTTTTTTTTTTTGTTCTACTTCCTCCCCTCCCCCTTCCCTCCTCCCAATATTGAAACACCTCTGGTAACAATTCCAGAGGGGAGAAAAAAAAAAAAAAATTTCGAATTCAATATTGCATTTTGTTCTTCTTGCAAAGTTAATCCTTTGCGCAACGCAATTTCTTCTCTTCCTCGACGCTTTATAGAATACAAAATACAATTTCTGATTGTTTCATTCGTACTGTCAATTTCAGATATTTTATTTTTCTTTTCAATATTGAAACGCTCTAATAAAAATTCTCCGTGGAAATTTTTTATATCCGATGTTATAGATTGCTCTTTTCAGAAGTTAAACGGGATTGAATCTTTGAATTAATAGTTTCTTTTTTTCCTGCATATTTCCACCAAATTCCTATTCCATGCAAATTATCATACGTTTCCCTCTGTTCATTTTTAAATCCTTCCTGATTAAATCTTTCTTCCTATATTTTATAAATATACAATCATATCTTAGAAACAAATTATAAATCATTTACTTTCTAAAAAATTAATCAAAACTTGATAACCATTTCATTTTTATAATAACCTTATTCAATATTATTACACCTTTTATATATTTATATTATTCCAGTCTCCCTCTTTGTGATAATAAAACTTAAAAAAAAGATAACACGATAGATAAGGAGAAAGACCTTTATGACCAAATTTGCAAAGTTTAAAAATCAAGAAAAATTCGGAATTGATCAGTTCGAAGGCAGGAAGAGAAGGCTGCTGGCTATCGTTCAAGCATCGAACGCGTGTATAATTAAAAAAAAAAAA
>NW_006263502.1:280518-283371 GCF_000469605.1 Apis dorsata
TTAGTTTCCGGGTAGACAGCCTCGTCGAGTGTTCTTTTGTATCACGAGAGAAAAGAAAGAAGACTCGATGCAGGCTCGAGCGAGCAACCCGCTCGTGCATGATGCACGAGTAATATACGCACTTACTTGGAAAACAATCGAGACCGGATTTCCATTGGTCACGAAACAGAAGGAGCAATCGTTTGGAATTAACGCCGTCGCCGTTTATACGCAATGTGTGCGTGTGTATATATATTATATTTACACCACCAACATCCGATGGTAATTACCAACGGGACGTCACGTTTTCTTTCTTCGCTCGTGACGTGCCCCCGTTATTTCAATGGAAGAAGAAAAGGAGCATCGTGTGTTTAATGATATGCGAAGGGACGTTTTCATCGATGAAAAAAAAAAAAAAAAGAGAGAGAAAAGAAAAAGGAAAGTAGTTTTAAGGTGGAGCAATCTCTGAATTCAATCTGGATCCGATGAATAATCTGAATAATGACGGTGGGGTTCTTAGGAAGTTCTTGGCTTTGTAAATGGACTTTTTACAAGTACGTAATTTGATATAAAGGAGAAATCGACGGGGTGGAAAAGTGATTACAAGAGGGGAATTGGAAATTTTTAACTGTCGTTCATCTTGGAAACACTTGTAATCTTATAATTCCTCAAATTATTATTCTCAGAAAAGATATTCAATAAAAGAATACAACAAAATTATCTGTTATTTCCCTGTTATTTTAAATAAACCCACGAAATATTAAATTACCTTTCTTGTATCCTTACAACATAAAAATCGATAAATCACACTAATTAATTCGTAAATCTCACGTTTAATATCATCTTTTGTCCTAGATTCAAAAATAAAACAAGTGATCTTTACACGTTCATCAAAATCGCATTGTTTGTTCACAAAGCCAATAATACTTCGAGCTTCGTCTTCGTCGAGCAAAAGAACAAAGCAAATTATCCTTGCCGCGGTTTTTCGCGTGGATAAAGAAAATCGAAAACCTCGATCGCCGATGATGAAGGCGTGGATACACGCAAAAATACGAATTACTTTCGGAGGTCGTGCGCAATTTGCAAGGCCGCTAATTTCAACTTGCAAAACGGGAAGCGGTTTTGTCTCGGCGGGGCCGTTTGATTTATTCGCCCACGGCCACCTTCTTCCCCTCTTGCAACTGCATAAATGACTTTCCGCCACGTTGGAAGGAGGGAGAGAGAAGATCTCTCTGGCCTCTGGTTGAATGGATACACGCGAGATAACGGGGACATCTTGATTCCCATTAAGTTGAGGATGTACAGCGGTTCGGACTCGAAAGTAAATAAGTGGTAGATAACGCGAGGAGGGAGGGAGGGGGAGCTGTAATTTATTAACGTCACGCGGAAAAATTGCCACGGTACCGGTTGAAGGAAAATGAGATCAGGAGGGAGATTCTGAGGCATTACGAGATGAAAGTTTCGAATATTTTTTTTATTGTAAGTGAAATTTGATGGGATATTAATATTGACGTTGATATTACGAATTATTTCTGATGAAGGATGATATAAATTTGGTTAATTTTATTCTCACGTTTCTCATAGATAATTAATTTTTGTCAATTTTGGATAAAATTATCCGAATCGATGAAAAGTTTATCCAGATTTTTCAATTTAAGATGGCGATTCTTTTTCATTTTAAATATAATTAACATTTTTGTATTTCTATTTTGGATAGAAGTCAATGTGAATTTTATTATCTAAGTGAAATATTTAATTTTTAAAGATTTTTAATTTTCATGATTTGAACGAGTTTCAAATCGATCCGTTATTTCAACGGATACATTTGATAAAATTGACTTCAGAAATTGAAGTCGTGGATCTCTCTGCAGATCCCCTGTCTCTGTACAAAGTGAACGGGATCAGAGGTCAGTGGAGCCAAAGAAACTGTAACTCAATCCTTGACTTCTTTATTTCGTTCATTGATGATTTACTGGAAATGGTAGCCAGTAAAGAACCAAATTCTCAATCTATTTGACATTACATAATCTTGAAAAGAACCTGTTTTTTTTTTTTACAAGAAAGAATTTTTAAAACATTTCTAAGAGCAATAGCAAAAGAAAATATAAATTGGATCGATAAGTTTTTATCCTATGGATGAAAATTAAAAATTTATAGAAGATTTTAAAACAAAGGAGAAATATTTTTCAACCAAAAATGCTCGATTTTTATGATGTTTAATTAACTTTTAACCGATGATTCACGAATTCTTTCAACGTGTACGAATAATTGTTTAAATAAATAAAAATGGGTAAAAATTGTGTATTGATAATAAATGAAACACAGAAGTGTGCAGAAAAAAAATTATTTCGAATAAAAATTCAAAATTTAAAAAGAATTTTAAAACAAAATCGAAAAATATGTGTTGGAATATTTTTCTATCAATTGAAATATATTTATAAAATTTAATTTTCGCAATTTCTTACGATCTTTATTTCTATTTTTAAAAAAATTCAAGATAAATTAATTCTTGACAATTTTACCATCTGTAATTTATTAATTATAATAATGAACGATTCATTTCAAATAATCAATTTCAAATAATTTATATTCTTTATCCCTCTATCCCTTTTTATTCTTTCCTCTGAAATTTCGTGCATATTTCCGCTTGATTAAATCGCATTTTACACCAAACTCTAATCACGCTTTAATCCCATAAAATTTGTTTCCCATGTAAATCGAGGATCGACGGTAATTACCATCTTGTATCGACGTCGTCTGTATTTAATCAGCACTAAGACCAATCCTCTTCCTCTAAACGAGCGAACTTAGGCTATAAGAGAAATGTTTGTTGCATACTCGAACGATTTCTTTTTTTTTTTTTTTTTTTTTAAG
>NW_006263502.1:283583-306626 GCF_000469605.1 Apis dorsata
AATGATGACGAAACGTTAATGCATTCGACACCGAATTTAAATTTGCTCAATTGAAATTCATAATTCATGGAGATCCGCCATTTATTACGTATTCCTTTTCACAGCACGTTGCATTTACCGATTTCATCTGGGACTACTTCGAAACGAAGTTGATTAATTTTTCACTCGTATCGCGGATATGTTGGGATTTCGTAGTTTTCAAATTTCGCGCCACTTTCGAGTGGATATTTTATAGGTTATGTTACATATACATACATGTAATTTTTTTTTGGACTTCCTTGTGAAAAATTAATTTCAATCCATTTCTCAAAATTGTAATTTCTCAATTTATTTCTTATTAAATACGAAATATCGTTATTTGACATATCCATAAACGATTAAAATTCTTTTGAATGCTCAATTCTTTGAAAGAAAAAAATGTGAAAAAGTTTAAAGAAGAAAATTAAATTCATGAAAGAATAATATCCAACGATTCCGATCTTTCATCTCTCGATGCATACACGCCTTTGAAACTTTTAAAACTGTCGATTGATGAATCGATATTAAATGAGAATATTCGATAGAATCCGGGATAAACGTGATAAAACGATCCTTTTTGATTGAATTTTTACCATCTAATTTTTCCTTTTGATATTTATTCCGAGATAAACTCTCGAAAATATCGAATAACATTGAAAGAACATGGATCGGATGTTCTTTTTAACCTATTTATAAAGAAGCTAAATAATTTAATCGATACGATTCCTTCAAATGTTTCTTCGCGATTCAAAGAAGACACGTATTGACGTGAAAATCGATCGTTTATTGGCCGATAAAAAGAAATTGAATCGTTTGATATTCATTTGTAAAAAGACGAGTATTTGGACGCTAAAACGACGTAAATAAATATAACCGACAAATGGAGCAGTAATTAAAGCAATATATGCTCATAAAACATTCTCGATTGCCTTTCTGAAAGACCATTTGCATTCATCTCGTTATCGGGGTCCATACCGTCGTGAATTCTCATTAAAGCATTTATATAAGCATATATATATTCGTATTTCTCGGTGATATATTTATACAAATAAATACAGAGTTAATTACGAAAGTATTTAAGTAGTATTTTATCCACTTAATCTCGATAATTCTTTGATGAAAGTTTGTATCGTTGTGTAGAATATGAGAGAATAATTGTTTCAGAAAAGACAGAAAATCTATTTCAGAGAAATGAAATTCTAAAGTTTCATTTTGTATATATACAATACAATTTAAACCTTGGAACTTTTACATTAAGATAAATTTTACAACCACTAAATATACTTGAATATTTTGTAATTTAAAATATTGTTTCATCAAATACAAAGTTATATTTAAAAAAATGAAACTGTATTGAAAATTTTGAGAATTTCACCTTCTTAAAATGATGATTCGATAAGAAAAATTGCTTTATACATTGTCACTCCATAATTAAACATTAATGAAATATAACTTTCAAATTCAAAACGATGATAAATATATTAGATTAGAAATATATACAAAGGAAAGAGAGAGAGAAAGGAAGTAAATAGAAGTAAAGTAAATAGAAGGAAGTAAATAGAAGGACAATAGGAGAGAAAAAATAGGAGAAAAAAGATTAGATTAAGTGACTCAATGTTATTGAATTTATAACAAGAGTGAAAACGAGACCATCAAGCAAACACGAGACACGAGGAAAGAGAGAAAAATAAAAAGGTGAAGAAAATTCGAGGAGATTAAAGCGAGGGAAGTGGAGATACGAATTTTCAAAGCGATTGAAAAGTTTTCATGATAAATCGTTATTTCAAAGAAAAAAAGATCGCTTTGGAGAGAAAAAAGGGTTCAAACGCGTTTCTTCCTCGATTACCCCTCCAGGTTTCTTGCTGTTATTAACCTTATCCGATGAACTGCTCTTTTTATTTTTCTTTCCTTAATTACTACACAATTTTCAAATCGTCAAAAAATATAAATAAAATTATATTTAAGATCCTTTAATTTTTACAAATACACTTTTTTATTATGCCAAATTCGAAGAATTAAAAAAAATTATATAACTCTCTTCAACTATCAAATATTACTTCAACTATCAAAAACGTGATTGTTTCATTCGAATTCGCAAAAGAAGAGGAATAAATGAATTTTCTCAATACAAAATAACGTAGTAGAAAAAAAAAAACAAAAAGTTAGCCTCGCGATGTTTCACTTTACGAAATTATTATACCATACTCGGTATACTCGGCAGATTAAACATTTAAGAATAGTTACGGTTATGCCTTATGATTTTCCACGGTATTAAGCAACGTGCCAAAACAAAGATATAATCCGCCTAATCACCGCAACCGATATTACCACCCCCTCCTCCCTCCCGGCCAGATGTTGAGCACACAGGCAAGAAACGGCTCGAGCGGGATCCTAATGAAGAAAGGTATCACTGTTTCGCGATGAAACTAACTAACGGGATGAAACTCGTTCGACGTGGTGGTAAAAACTTTCCCTTCGAACTCTTAATCGCCTGTCATAACTACGTAATCCACCGGGATTATTTCACACCGAGGCCGAGGAAAAATGACTTTATCGAGCAAACAGCGACAACGAAGAATCCAAGTTGGCAAAAGGGATTTCAAAAACTTGCTCGAGTCGATCAGTTCTGTATGAAATATTAATGGAATATTAACGAGTACGAATTCGTTTATTTTTAAAAAAAAGCGGGGGAGAGAATGATAAATTGTAAGTAAGTAAACTCATTGAAGCGAAAGATTCGAGATTAAAAGGATTAAATTTTTACAACGATTGTATATTATTTATTTCGAATATTTGTAATTAAAATGAAACAACTTTTTCTTGGTGAAAGTAATAAAACTTTTTTAAATGATTACACGTCGATTGAATCGTATTACTTTCCTTTAAAATTTCCTTTTCATTTCGTTCGTCTTCGACTTTTTTTTTTTATAAATCACTGCGTATAAATGAAATTCTAAGAAAATTGATGATTTTCATTCTTCTTAAAGATTTTCCAATGATTCCATCATCTCTTAATTTCTTTTCATAAGACTAAATCTTCAATTTCTAGCGTTAAAATTTCAATTTGAAACGGCGTGCACGTTGTCGACCAACAGCTTACAAAGCTTCTATTTTAATATCCTGACAAGCAGCTCGTTTTTACAACGGAACGGTTCCGGTTTCTTGCTTGTTGTTGTGTGTGTGTAAATAAATTTCATAAAGTATCACGCAAGAAGGGGAAGGAAAAAGGAAAAGGGGGAGGCGAAAAAAAGCTGAAAAAAAGTGGGAAACCAGACACGCCTTCTACCGTTACGTAGTCACTAAGTTATCATCGATTTCCTTGTCCTTGCACGGATTTAAACCCCGTTACAAATTACTACGAGAGCAGCTCGATGCTTTAACTTCTTTCCAACCCTGATTGATAGTGGATCCCGTTGCTTAATCGCAAAGATAACGTTGTTTACAACTATCGATGGTGCTTTAAATTTTGTTTAAAAAGGCAGCTAGTCGATGGATGTCCCTTGATTGCTGACTTGCCTTGATCGTTCTCGAGTTGATAATGTACCATTCGTGTGATTAAAGTGAAGTGTTATTTAAGTGAAAAAGAAGAAATAGATTTCTTGGAACATAGATAATTTTTTAAAATAATTATTAAGTATTCTCTTTGAAAAATATTAATCGTTTTTTTTCATATCTTTTTTAATAATTAATTTATTGTGGCTCAATAGACTTATATAAAAGAATTTAAAAAATTTTTTATACTATCACTTTCGAATTATCGATTTCTATTGCAATTCGAATATTTTATTTTTTAAATCGATCATTTGTCATTTATGATTACAAATTATGACCTTATATTATATATACCTTAATTATCTTAAAGTTATTTATTACTATCTTCAATAATTAAACTTCAATAATAATGTTGAAGATAATGGGGCAGTTAATATTGAAACATTTTATAGAATGGCGTGACACGATAGTCTCGTGCTATCTGTTTTCCCCAGCGAAACGAAAGACGCATTATTCGTAATGGATTTGTTCGTGTGGCTAATGTAGGCTGCCAGTAGAGACGAGAAAAAAGGAAAAATAACGTTTCGATACATGGATGCATTGGCTTTGCTCTGATACGTATATCTGAGAGTTTTAAGAGCAACGACACGTTTCACGGTGCATTTACTTTACTAACAAATAAACGAATAAATGAGGTATGTATAATGTATTAAAATTACATGGTAATTGAATCAGTTATTATAAATAATCGATCACAAAAATATTCAAATAATTGAAAATAAGCATTAACCTTAATTTTTAACAAACAAAATTGCTAATCGATATGAATCGTTGATTTGATCTTCAAAATATTAAACGAGAATGGAATTTTGAATCTTTTATAACTCTTTTATATATTTTTATTGCCGAATACATGTAAACACAAATAAATTAATAACTTTTCGAAAAATTTTCTAAAATCAAAGAAGAATAAATCTGGAAGGAAATTTTTCTTAAATGAAAAGAAGAAAGTTAATTGAGACGCGTATATACAAGATACGTGCGATCAGAATGAAATCATTAATTACAATTAATCGCGTTACAATCGTCTAAATATTTTAATTACCGTAAATATAATTGCGTATCGAATCGCTTTTCATCTGATGAATTATTGTTTAAACGGTTGTAATTACGTATTGAAATCAAGATACGGGGAATGTTTGATAATTATGGCTTCGAGTTTTCAACCAATACTTTCAAATGGCTCATTTGACCGAGAAAATCGAAAAAAATATATATATATATTATTCACGTCGTGAAATGCAATTGATAAAATCAAAAATGTATAGAACGTCGATTTTAAGAGGATATGGTTAAATAAATTTCAATGCTTATGGAAGCATGAATTCCATGAGAGGAGGTTTCATCGCTCACTTTTTTCACAATGAAGTTTTGCAAAATTTTCAAATTTGATTAATTACCAAAACGTACGAGAGATATTCTCGATGGTCGTTACGTGTTGAACGGAATTACCTTCTGGCGAATCTCTCCTTTTTTTTTTCTTTTTTTCTTTCCACGAAATATTCAAAGTACGATAATTATTCAAACGCGGTTAAGTTTTATTGGATTCGTGAAAACTGATAATAATTTCACTACCCATTAGCATAAACAAAACTTAACAAAAAAATGTAGAGAGTCATCTATCACTATTATAAAATAAAATTTGATACTTAGCCATTCGATAGATAGTAATATATTTTACATTTGATAATTTAAAATCGTAAAAAAAATATCGAATCTAATAATAACGCTTTATTTAAACTATTTAAACTAAAAATATTTCGTACATCCGTCAAATGATACAGAACAGATTATAAAAATTTGCGTAGAACAAAAGAAAATTAATGGAATTTCATTAGTGGGAAGAAAAGTTGTTTTCGTAATTAAATATGCATCGATGCGAAAGAAAGTTTCCACGAGATTATAAGATATTCATTTGAAAATGATCGAAGGAACCGGGGGAGGGGAAAAGAAGTAAAGGGAGGCATGTAAAAAGTATGGCGGCCGCAAGACGCTAAATACCCAGTTTTTATCTTTCCTTTCTTTCTTTTTTAACCAGGTAATGCATTTTGTCGCGCGGACAGCATGAACCGCATACCGGAATGCCGGCTTTAACGACTTTTATTTATGCCGCGTTAATTAAAAATTTTCACTGGCGCGCCGCATTCTGGTGGACAGGTAACACGAGCTTCGTGTCTAAATATGCAAAATGCATTTGTCGTTCGAATAAACCGATGTAAAACAAAGCCTCCCTATTTGTTTCGTTCTGACGTTTTTCTTCCTCCCCTTTTTGGATTTAATTTATTCCACGGCTGAAATTCCTCCTTGCCCTCTCCGTTGTAAATAAATTTTTTTCTTAAATATTTTGTTGCAGAAGAGAATCTTGATTAAAATAAACAATGGTCGGGAGGTGTGCTGCGAGTGAGTGCATCGCTAAATTTTATCCGCCGTGATAAATTTTAGTCGAGAGTGACCGAGGTGCAGCTTAATTTTCCAACATTTTGTCAAGGAGAGGATAAAGAGACTCTTAAATAGATTTCTGAAATAATTCATTAATTTATAAAATGTTTAATTCTTTTCTCGAACCACTTTTTTATCAAAATCAAAATTAAAAACACCGAGTCAAAATTAAGAAAATATAAGGAAAGAATAAAATCTACGATAGCCTCTATGATGAAAGAAAAATCAATCAGAAGGATGAAGGTTGCAATCGCATCGAAAATATGGCGCTAATGAATATTCTCGAAGTAACACTTCTCCCACCGATATTCCTCTCCCTCGTAGAAAAGAACTCGTCCAACGAACCCCATCCTCCAAACGGAGGTCCAAAAGATTCGAGGGGTTGCACAAGCTCTTACTACTTACATAACCTCTTCATAACAAACGAGATCCACGGTAAGAGAGACGAGTGGATAAAATGGAGAAGTCTGACTTAATACACGCTTCGTCACTGTCGATGAAGAGGGTCGACGATATTTCCTCCACCTCTACCCCTCCCCAACCTCCTTAAATCCAATTTTTCTCCCCTTCGCGCCTCCCCTTTCGATTCGATAACACATTTTCGGTCTCTGCTCTCTCTCTCTCTCTCTCTCTCTCTCTTCGCTTCGCTTCTCATTTACAAATGGACATCTCACGCCAGATTTCGCTAATACAACAGTGGCGGCCACCGTTTAACCATCGTAGCATATTCTGTGTGTCGAGTGGAGGAACGATCGATTACGCGACAATTCGCTTTGGACCGGAATCGGAAATGCGTCGTTACAACAATTTCAATTGATGGAAATTCGAGCCTCGAAATCTCGTTCGAGTAAGAATGGAATCACGAAGGAGTTTCGGCTTTTTGGAGTCCATGGATAATTGGATTAGGTTGTTTCTTCCCTTTTTTTGGGCGGGATTCTGCGGCGTACGGACTTACCAAGTGAATCTTTTTTCGTTTAAGGTAATTGGTTTTTATTAGAGCTTTGATATATTGTAATATTAACGTTGCAATATCCTTTGCTTTTATGGAATTTCCATTACAGGTTTAATATAAGTAATTCTTTCGAAACATTTATAATATATATAGGAACATATTTCTTGGAGGAATTAAAGAATTAAATTAGAATAGTTCCATATAAAATTTGAAATTCAAAAATTAAATTAAAAGTTTTACCTATAAATTTCACAAATTACAATTCTCATTTCAAAAAAATAACTGTGCGCTCATTATTTCGATATCATTCATATTTCAAAATTAAAAAAATTTTTTAAATTTGCCTTTTCGTGTAGACAAAAGTATAATTGTTAAATTACATCCCCTAAAGTGATTATCACATAAAATTCCTGAATAATGCCACGATCCTTCGAACCTTAAAAATATTTCACATGAAAAAAAAAAAAAAAAGAGAAGAAAAAAAAGAAATAAAAATCACGCATAGAACACTTTGTTTCATCGATCGAACGTTACACGAATTAGAAGCGGATGTGGGATGGTTTTGCACAGCGCTTATCATAAACCGATACAGAGCGGCCGGTTGCGCGCGAAATAATAATTTCCTCCATTTTCTTCGGTGGTCCCGGATCGTACGGGAGCCGAGCTCCATCGGCGATCGTAATTATTGAATTACAACGTCGTAAAATTTTACGACGGCCCGTTAAAACGGCGAGCCGTTTGTAACAGAACCGCCGCGCTGACTTCCAATTACGTGATTGACACTGATAGGAAGGCCAATTTCCGTCAGCGGCCGAAATTCCGGTCTGGTTACCAGGCATCGATACTAATTCGTCCGAATTGCGCGCCAATCGACACGTTAATACGATTAAATCGACGATGTCACCTTCATCGGAACTTGTGAGCTCACGTTCTGTAAATGTTCGCATTTCTGAGAGTGAAACAGGGAGATTTTTATTTTTTTTTTTTTTCCCCTTTTTTATTGGACGTTGATCGTTGAACATTATCTCTTGATATTAATAATTGTAAATTTTCGAGAGATTTTCTCGAGGGGAAAAAAATTGGGTAAGATTCTTACGTTATATTACGTGTATTGAGAAATTGGTGAAACAAACTTCTTGGCTAATTTCATTGCGTTTAATATACGTATGATCAATTGCAAATGAAGTAGTAATTAAGTGTAGAAATAATATCGTGAAATACTAGGTGTTAAAAATTTCATAAGGTTAGGTAGAGATGTTGCGGCGATGAAACTGAGGTCTGGAAGATGAGGTTGCGTTACGTCAATCTCTATTGAGCGAGAGGATCCAAGTCTCTCAGAAACGTTTGACCGAAGTTCGGCTTTAACCCTGGAACTAATAACTTCTTCAACAAAGGGAGAGTGCGAAGCTGGACACCATAATTGATAAATAGTTGGATAATAGATAAATTTAATTCGATCTTTGTGTCTACGAAATAATAATTTATTCGATTAAATTTTATATTTTTTCGACGAAATACAATGTATGATATATTATGGTACATTTTCGTCTTCTGAAATTTTTTTGGTGAAAATTAAGATTTAATTAATTTTTTTTTTTAAAGAATTCCGTTTTGAAAGATTGATAGCTTTAAAAAAAAAAAGAGGAGGAGAAAGTACTTATAATTTTAACTTCATTTTATCAGCAAATTTTCTAAGCAAAGAGTATAACCAGATAAGAGATGCTCATGACCGAATTTATATGATAATGAACTACACGATCTATCACGAGTTTATCAAAGCAAAATATCTCACATTGAGCTTCATTTTCAAAGGTAATCTTCCTTTCCTTGATATTACACAGAATTTATTAATAATTCTAAAACAATTATAAATCCTTTGTATTTACAATTCTTCTACTATTATACATCTCTTTTTTTTCTTCTTCTCTTCTAAAAGTTCGCACAAATTACTCCAAAAATTATATTTAAACAAAAATTTGAATGGAAAAATTCTTTAGAAAATTACAAAATTACTTTTGCACTTTCAATTTCTCTTCTTTTACTCTTCTTTTTCGAAAATGCGTAAACTATGCACCAAAACTTACGAAAAAAAAAAATTCTAGGAACGTTATCTCCTTCCTATTTCCTTGTACTTTTCTCTTTCTTTCTCTTTCTTTCTCTTTCCAATAAATCATCCCAAACATTAGAAAAAAATCTCAGAAAAGCAACAAAGCACCATTCTCAAAAGCCCCTCCACCCCTCCAAAAAAAATATCATCCCCATTCCAAATCCCCAACGATTCCAACGACCGCTAATTCCTTCTTCGCGAAGTCACGTTTAAATCCCATTCACGAGCCACGATTTCCACGTAAAATGTATCGAGAGACTGTGTACCCCCGCGTACACAGACACCTCACCTCACGAGGATGGGGTAAGGAGAGATCCCGTTGAAATTGCGATTGGAGGCAACGTCTGGGACGAGGAGCATTAAGGCTGCTCGCGGTCGAGCTCAGCCGGAAGCGGCACCTGCAAATGTAGATACGGGGAAGCCATCCACCCTCGAGATGCGTGGAGACAAAGGTCGACGGTGAGCAAAGGTGGAGCGAACATTTAATCCGTGTACGAAAGTTAAGCCGCTAGTATTTGATCCGGATTCGATTGCTTTCGATATGTCCACGTGTATCGATAAAGGGGGGAGGAGGGACACGTGTTTAAACGAGGCATACCACCATATATTGGGATAAGTGTACCATCGACAGAGAGTTTCTGGTACTTCTGTGTGTTTTCAGTCGTGGGTTGGTCGCTCCTCTGGCGGCGAATTCGTGAGAAATTGAGACTTGGGTCAAGGGTTTGGGGATACTATTGGGCGGTTCGAGCGGGTTGTCGAAAGTTTTAAGTCGAGGGGGGAGGGAGGGAGCGTGAATTGATACTTTGGAATTCTAGGGGATGCGTTCCTGTAGCGGGAAGGTTTGAAGAAAGTTTGAGATTCTGAGGTCAATTCGTATTAATAAAATTGCCTAATCGTTGCTTCGTTATTTCATTATTGTTATTTTTTAAGATATATTTATTGACTAAAATCAAGATTAAAGGATGTGTTATAGAAAAAATGAAAATTCGTATGTGCAAATGTGTGGAAGAATTTAGAGGAATTTAAGGTGATTCGTAATTTAGACTCATTCAAAATGGTTCGTATGCGGTAGTTTGATAGAAGACCACTTCTCTCGTCGAAATCGATGCGTGACACTTGGTGAAATATTCGACGTCCCTGTTGGATGGTCTGCTGATATGGCAATTTACAACTAGATGTGACTGTGTTATTACCTAAGCGGCACCGAAGTTCTGACCGGCCGAAATTCGACTTAAGGGTTCAATTCAATCGCCATTCATAAATAATTTAATCGGCAATTTTAACGTCGAGCAATCTTTCTTCAATTTAAATATTTGTATTGAAAATGATTTCTTGGATCTTTCTTCGAAATAAGAATTTCTTCTTAAATTCCATAGAATTTACAATCATTTAATTAGACTGAAATAACGAATCAAATAAAACTCTTTCAAAAAATAACTAGAAAAAAGAAAAGAAGAAGACTTTCAAACGACTAATGATCGTGTACAAAATATTTTTTTACTTCAAATTCGATCGTTAGCATAAATAACGAAGAAGAATAACGAAGAGAAATAACATCCTCTCGTATAAATTCTTCCTGAGTCCGAGCAAAAAAAAAAAAACTTATCCAAACGGAAAGAAAGAGAAAACACGAAAAAAAAGAGAAAGTTTCAAAAGAGCTAACGATCATGATTCAAACAACAAGATACGAAAGAAAATGGCTAATACTTTGTTAAAAAAAAAAAAAAGAAAAGATCAAACGGAAACCAGTGCCACCATTAAGAAGTTTCATTCATTCTCCTCCTCTCAACAAGAGGACTCCCCCATTCTCCACGCCACTTACCCCAATACTCCTTCTACTTTTTAACCTGTGTTCATCCCCCATTACATTCCGCAGCGGATATAAAACGAGGCGTTTGGTCGGTTCAGGCAAAAGAGAGAGGTACAAAAACAGGTACAAATCTGTGTTTCAAGGATATTCGATGTAACCAACGACGAAGTGAGACCAGCACGGATTTAATTCGTCAGATTGGGGACACCGATTACAGAGAATTACTCGCGATACCTTCTTGGTACAGTTCGGTAAGTCTTCCAGTTCAGAATTGTTGGAGGAAGTCAGAGAGGATCGAGGCTTTCTGACTTCGAGTTTTCTTCGATTCTGTTTGCCCTACCCGGTGTAATTAACCTACTGTCTTTCTCTCTTTCTCTCTCTCTTTCTTCTTTCTTAATAATCGCTTCGAGCTGCTAATCTTCCAAGTTCTATGAGGGACGGGGGAATCATTTAAAAGTTCTGTTTCCATGGAATGGATATCTCGTTTTTAGATCGTTCGAGCTCGTTTCCTTCCTATCGAATATTTTGATCTGGTTTTGTTTATATCAGAGAAAATTCGTCGTCGTTGTATTCTTGATCGAGAGAATTTTGTTTTGTTTTGCTCTTCTTGTTGGATTTTGAGAGGTATGTAAGTGAAAAATGAAATTATGTATACTTGTGGATTAAGAGTAATCTAACATACGATAAAATTCTAAAAGTAAATCATAAATACGTTGCAAGAAATCTACGAGGATGATATTCGAATGATCTTGTATTTTTTATTTTACTGCGAACAATTATGCACACAAATGTATATTTTGATAGATGAGATTGTCACAATATCGATTGAAATTAAATTTGTATTATATGTAATTGAATTAGAAACAAATAAGTGTTTCAACAATTTTGATTGATGAACAGTTATTTTTAAAGATTCGATCAAGCTTGACAATTTTTATTCCATTACAAGGATTTCAAGTTAAGTTAACGTAAACGACGACACTCTAAAACAGAAGCTTTCCTCGAATCTTCTTCAAATTGATTTCGAACGCGCGATATTCGTCGAGTGGGTGGAGTAAAAAACGAGATACCTTGCAAAATCTTATAACGACATTATCCATATTTTTTAATCACGATGTGATAATTATTCAATCATTATAATTAATATTTCTTCTAATATTCTTTAAATATTAATTCCATCAGCAATTTAAATTTTTCATATTTTTAAATTTCAATTACATCTTCTATCTTTACATAAATATCAAAAATTTTCGAGATTATTAATTTTTTTCTGATTTCAATAATTTAATAAAATAACAAAACGAGCAATAATGATATATTTGGATTTGAAAAAATAAAAAATTTTGTGTTTAACTTTAAATGAAAGGATATCTTTAAAAAAATGTATCCTCAATTTAAAAATTATAATTTTAAGAAATGGATATTTAAACAAGAGTTAAAAATTTTAAAATATTCTAAAAAATTAAAAATTGTTTCTCGTATCCAATATTAATCTTCTTTTTTTATTGCACTAATTATCGTTCTTACTTCTCTTATCCTTTGGGATTCCTTATTCCCTTACTCTCAGAAACTTGATTTTGTCCTTTTTCCTGAAATTTCTGTGTTGGTACACTCATACTGCTTCTACTGAATTGTTACGATTCATTTATCCTGATTTCATTTTATTTTCATTCGTTCGTTTCTCATTTGTTTTCACTCGCTCTTGCAATTACTATTTTTGGTGTTCTCACGCTTTCTCTTTATTATTGGAATTCTCTCCTCTTCTTTATACCTCTGTTATTGCTACAATTCATTTTTCCATACCTTTGTTACGATTTATTTTCTCTTATTGCTAAAATCTTTTTTCATGCCGTGTTACTTTCGTTATAGAAACTTAATACTTTAATGTTTCAGTGCTCTCGTAACATATAAATAATGAAAATTCCTCTGGAGATTCACCATGGATAAAAACTGTTAACCTTTATTTTTATTTTCCTCCAATTACATTTAATAATATATATAGATTCGTGAGGAAAAAAGAAAATCGAGAATAAACTTTTTCACATTTAACCAATTTTTAAACTTGATTCACATATAAAAAATGTTTCGTCATTCTATATTTTTAAAATATAAGACTCGTTTACTATCCTCAGATTACAATTCCATTGATAACTCATATATAATTGATAAATTTTAGCGGATTTCAATATTATCACCAATATCACGCGTTAAACCACAGAAGAAAAAAAAAAGAAAGAAATGATCGAGTAACAGCAATACGCAAGGGACAATAAAATTGGCACGAGAAAGTGCCAACCGCGCGACTAATTAAGAGCCCAACCATCCACACCTTTCGACAGCCTTTATTTCCTCCAGTAATAAACGTTTCGTTTCGTATCGTATTTGTGGCGCACCGATAGAGTCACAAGTTAATTAGCTCTTTACCCTCGTTCCCACTTTTTCTCTCTCCTTCTTTTACGAGAGTCATCGCACACCCACTCTTTTGCCTCTTTATGCGTTTAACACCGTTAACCGCTTCTATAAAATTGCGAACCCTGTACGGATTTATGGTGTAATAACCCCCTTTTCGGTAATCTAGCCGTCTAACAGCCGGAGAGGGGGGATCGCCGGCTAGAATCCAGCAAGAATTTATAAATGCTCGGATGCAGGAAGAGGAGGGGAGAGGTGAAATTTGTTGGAAGAGTTTAGTCGATCAATGGATTCGGAAATTCGACAGGAATGGGTTGAATGTTTCCAGTAATTACAGTACACGTGATTGAACGCAAAATTAAAAAGAAGAAAAAGAGAAAGGAATAATAAATTACAATAAAAAATAATACAAAAGATTCAAATACTAATTGAACTTTAAATTTTCTTAATATATGAAATAATTGAATATCCTTTAAAAATTATCGTGAATTATTCTTTTTTTTTTAAAACATTCTTGCGCTGATTTTAATAATTCTTTCACTTTCATAAAATCTTGCTTGGGAAATTAGAAGTGGATTGAACGTTTTGAGTTCTTCAATTACAGTACATGAGGATAAATAAAATTAAAGAAGAAGAAACAACAAAAAAATAATACAAAATAACGTAATTGAACTTTAAATCTTCTTAATATGTGGAATAAAATAATTGAAATCCTTTAAAAATTATTAGTAATTGTTCTTTTCTTTCAAACATTAAAACATCCTAATTTTAAAATTTTGCTCACGATTCACTACAATTCGAATCCTATATGATTAATTTTTTTTTCTGCAACAATATTACACGCGCAAATACACTATAGTCCAAACGATCTCTTTTTTCCCCTCCAGACTAAAAATTTCCTACTGGAACATCTCCATAAACGTCGCGAAGAAAATGTAACGATAAAGGCTTGTGTAGTTGTAGTTGTAGAAGCGTGGCCGCAAACACGAGAGGCAAAGGGGAGGGGGCGAATCTCTTGCATGGCGTAATATTTCTCGCCGACGCGTACGAGAAATAATCTCTCGATCTCGAGAAACATAACAATCCCCCCGCAGGGTGAACAGCGTGAAATGAAATTCCGACTATCTCGGCACGTGGTCAAAAATAAAGCGAGCCTTCTTACCACCGGCCACGTGTAATAGGGTAGAAGGGGGTTGGTGAACTTTCACGGAATACAGATCAGGGCCACGACCTATATCTCTCTCTCTCTTTCTCTCTTTCTTCGCACCTGTACACGCTATATTGGCCAAAAGTTTGGAATCACTACGTGTTCCGTGGTAGTTGAGAATTTGAAAGAGAAAGAGAGAGAAAAAGAAAGAGAAAGAGTTGGCTTAGAACCTCGTTACTATCCGTGGAAAATTCTTGTGACGAGAGAATATGAATTTGGAACGAAGGAAATTGGATCTTTTAGTTTTTTAATTTAGTGAGAAAAGAGAAAGAGAAAGAGAGAGAGGTTGACTATTTCCGAATTTTTGAAAAGTGAAATAAAATCACGAATTTCAGGAAGGATATTAAAATTGTAAATTAAAAGCTAGGACTCCTTGGAGATTTTTTAAGTGATTTTATGTTAAAGCTTTGGAAGCTTGAACTTTTTCGATTGTATTAAAATTTTAAAAGTTAGATTTTCGAAGCCTCTTTCTTTAAACTATAATTGCCTTAAAAAATGTTGTAAAAACAGGAAATAATCCATCGTTTCGGAGATCATAAGTGGGAAGAAAAATTAATCGAACCATCGTTATTCCTCTTTTTCTTACATCGAATCTTTCCCTCGAGATGAAATTCTCGTTACAACGAATAATTCTCCAATCAATTCTCATTAACCGAAGCGGACAATACGGCGAATAATTACACGAGAGAAAAATCATCATCATCGAACCGTACCCTCGAGACGTGCTCGAGATTTCGAGCACACGTGTCGCCACTCCACTCCCGTCCGCCAGACGTTCAAGAGGCCGAAATGAAAAAAGTTTCCCGGGGTTCGCTGTCCGACAAACGAAGAACAGGCCTTTTAATCGTGGACGCGTCCACCGATACTTCCCTCTCGTTCCTCGTTTCGTTCCACAGGATCGAAAACGTAAGGAGAGAGAAGCGATACGTTTCTTGATGATAAATTTTGTTCCATGTAAACAGTATCGGCCGATTCATGTTATATCGGCTGGCTAAGCCGTGCTGGATTTTCTGCTCGATTTCGGATCGTAAACTGATACAGCGAACTGATGTCCCTGCTCTATTACTTGCTGCCACGTCAGTACGTATATTAACACGGATAAAGTGGAATCATCTGTTGTAATTAAACCTGTTCACTTTATTTTCTTCCGAGCTATTCAAGTTATCTATCTATCTATCTGCTTTCCTTTATTTGTTTCTCGAAAATGCATAAATTAAATAAATTCGGAAATAGTCAACCTACACCCCTCTCTCTCTCTCTCTCTCTCTTTCTTTTTCTCTTTCTCTTTTTTCACTAAATTAAAAAAAGATCCAATTTCCTTCGTTCCAAATTCATATTCTCTCGTCACAAGAATTTTCCACGGATTAAGAGATGGCGTTGATAATCTGTTCGATTTCATCATTTTAGAATTCTGCGTTGTCACCTGTCACTTATCGCTCCCACGACTACGTCCTACATCCGATTTTTCACGTTTTCTCTACAGTGTCGAGAACGGTCGATGTTGTTTAGAGACTGTGCACGATATTCCGGAATATTCGATTTCGATTCAATCGTGTAAGACCTGCATGTCAGCAAACATGTGTCTCGTTATACGTGTCGAGGCAAACTTCATCGTGTGGCCCAATCCTTAACAGAGATGGATATAGATAGATAGACAGATAGAGAATGGACAGGTACAGGATCGAGGCGGTTTGTAGGTGCAAAATGGATGGTCGCCTGCCTTAGCATTAATGTCGGGATTAAGTCGAGGCCGTTAGTCCTTCCATGCCGTCGAAATTGCGCCTCTATTTCACCAACCTCCGTACACCCTGGAAACCATCCGATCTCCTTCATCCTCGCCTCGAACGTCTTCCCTCGTCGTTTCCATGTTAGCTTTAAACGCCCACTCTTTAAACAATCTAACAGGAAGCATTTCGATCCCGATAGCCGGGACCAAATCTTCGGAATAGAAATTCCTTCTTTAATGAGATATCGATGTATTCGTGGAGCTTCATTTTCAATATCTTTTTTTTCTCTATTTTCGAAGTGAGTAGTCGTTTTTACACTCTCTTTTTGCCTTCTCGCGATATTTTTGGAAGGATCTTTTCTCCTCCTCTTCTTTCAGTAAAAGTGTTGAAAAGTGAAAATATATTCTGTAATATGATTTTGACGAGTTTTAATTAATTCTGGTTCTGATTCAAGATAGGTAACGTTTGAATTGATTTCGATTAAATTAGGCTCAAGTTTAATAAATTTGCAATTATCGATAGAACAATTTTTCCACTAACTTCGACGTCAAAATCTTTTTCTTTTTAATTCCTTTTCAGAACCTCCATTTTGAAAATTCGTCACGCGGAAGAGGAAGAAGGCAGTCGATGTCTGACTAAAGGATGATCGGTCGTTGAACTCTTCCTCTTTAGTTTGCAATGCAATAAGAGAAGAGCCCTCTGCAGACCCTCGCAATTAACGTCCCCGTAGAAAACCTCGATTGTTTGCGAAGGTTGCATATAGTTCGATGTATTACGCGGTTTCTTTCCACTCTTTCTTCTTCTTCTTCTTCTTCTTCTTCTTCTTCCTCCTCCTCCTTCTCTTTCTTCTCCTTTTTATTCTCTCTTCCATTGCTTCCGGTTTCCTCGACCATTCAACGAGAGAGGTATTGTATACAACTCGCACGACGGCGAAACGGCTGGCCAGTGTTTTCAACCGGATCTCTTACAATTCTGCGCAAATATTGAACGAGTCGAACTTGCAACCCCGGGTAAAATGTTCCGCTTGAATGCGGTGGATTTTGTTTGCATCGAGGATATTCGTCTTGGACGAGGAAGAGGCGTCTTAAGAAGCGTTTTCTCAATGGATGTTTTCATCTGCTTCTGGTTACGTTTCGTGAGTCGCAAGCATGTTTCATAGCACGGCGGTTTATGCGCCGTTGAAATCGGTACGCTTTGCTGTGGTTCTGACTTTTAGATCGTACGACAATGAAGAAATATTTCGTTCGATCTCTGATTGTCGGTTCTCCTGCGAATTTTTCGTATTTATTTATTAAAAAATCTTCGCCGTTCGTTGATTTGTTTAAAAATAATTTAAGAGAAGATCGAATATCGAATATCTTTTTCTTTAGGAATGGATAAAGATTTCTTGTATAAATGAAATATTAATAAAAGGAATGGATTATATTATATTGTTCTTTGAGTTTTTAAAACGTGCTAGATTTTTGTTTCTCCATCTTTAAACATTCTTTCCTACCCAACTTTTAATTTAATTCTTCAATTACGATATAAAAATACAAATTAAACGATCTCTCTTACATTTCAAATAATTACAATCCACTTCGTTTTAATCGATTTACATATACGCATATATTCACAACTTTCTTCAGCTCTCGTCCTCGCGAAAAGGAGCAATACCAATTCTATTAAAACTTTAACAATTTTCGGCGGACACATCCATCTTCCGAGTTTCCATAACAATCGAAAAGTGATTCATTTCTAACGTTCCACGAAAGCCCAACCGTAAAGTATACTCGTGTTCAATCCTGTTGAACTTGTATTTGCAGATGAACAGTTTAGGAGGCGGGAAGAGACTGGACTGCCAGCCCAGTGTGTGTGTGCACGTAACGCCTATGCGCGAAAGCGTGCATAGATATAGTGTACAACGTGGAAACACGTATATCAAAGTGAAGACGCGAAATGCATTATTTTCCAACCAGACCAACGTCCGAAATTCCTGTGTCGCGGCGGAGGAAGTGCATGTGCATTGCGCGAATAAATCTGGTTGACGAAGGACGGAAGCTGGATGTGTGGTTCGATGGTGAATTCAGCGAAGCGTGATTATTAGATTAAATTTTCGTTGGAATTAAAAAGAAAAAAATTTTTTCATCTCAAAATTCGTTTTGAGAAATGTTCGAGACGATAAATTATTATTATTGTTGTTTCGGATATCTGATTTTTATTCTTCTCTCGATTTCTCTTTTGATAGTTTTTTTTGTTTATAAAAGATTATTAAAAAATATTTAAATGGATATTTAAAGGAAAAGTAGGAGAGGAAATTTGTATTTCTTGATACATTGTACACTGCTTCGATATAAAAGTACTAACGATATGAAACGTTCCTTCTTTTTATCATTTCTTTACTCTCAGAAGTGAATGTAAATTATCATACATTTTTGATGATTGCCACGAAAATTTTATGATAATACACTTTATTGCGGTAAGATAAGTGCGCAATATCGTGTCATTTATTTTTGAAAGAATATAATGTGTATATTTTCCCCATCGTGGCACAAGATGAGTTATCTCACATTGAAATTTAAAGTGGTTTCGCTGCATTTAGTCTGATGCATTTTGAAAAAAATAATTTAGAGAGAAATTTAGTGTAAAAAGTAGTTTCGATATATCTTTTAATTATCGATTATAACAAAATCATTGTAAAATTTTTGTTATCAATTTCTTTTTAAGAATCTACAAACTTCATTTATATCCAAACCATTCAAACTCAATAAACAATTTCTTCAAGATCTTCGAATTGCAGATGATCGAATTGAAGAATCGAGAATCAAAAAATTGTTTAAAAATCTTAATGGAAGAAACAAAGAGGATTGATCGAAATTAGATATAACCGACCTATACTATTTATTCATCCATCCAGTATTTCACTGTTTTGACTATCTAACTGATTGTGTTAATTTATTTGCCTAACAATAATTGGCATACGCTATTTGTTTGAATCCGCTTGCATCATTCTACTTGTCTAATATTATATTCGTCTATTTAACTGCCACTATTCCACTAGTATTCCACAATTCCTGTCCCCTATTACTTATAATACATTAAAAAATTATAAACATCCAATAAAGATGCCAATAAAATATCATCATATCAACATATAGATAGAGTTAAACCCATTGAAAAATAATAACTAAAAATTTCGAATAAACTTACAAATTAATTATTTATTAAAATGCTCGAAATAACATTTAATCGCAACTATTATAATCGAGTCGAATAATAAATCACTGGAATAATTTTATCCTTATTCTTCGACTATTAAAATTTTCCCCATCCCTGACAAGACAGATCAATCGAATCTTAGCCCGAGTTCGATCGTAGCCAATTAGCCGGTACACAGTCAGAATCATTAGTCTAGCACAGTGTACACAGGGTGGTGAATTATCCTTGAACGGGAACGCCGAAAAGAGCTCTGAGGCCTGCACGCAGTGAAGGCAGTTAACAGCCAGAGGATTGCTAGCCCCTGGCTGTTTAACTCGCTCGCCCCTCTATAGAATTCTGTGGATACAACCACCATTACCATCGCCATTACCAGCACCAGCCTATTCTTGATATATATTCTTGATATATATATTTAACTACGTCAACTCGTGCCATCCCGCGCGCCATCCTCGGCCCAGGAAAACGCGTTTGCCTAGAATTTATGGGACTTTTGAACGGCTCCACTCTATTATTCCCCCCCTTCCCACGAAATTGTGCCACGGATAGGTTGAATCCACGCGACATTGGTCGGTTGGGAATGGGGAGAAGGAAAAATACGGGGTGGTTGAGGGCGCTCTACGATTCTCTACGTCGTCAGATTTCGACGGAATTCCGTTCGACTTAACGCTCGTTTAGATCGATTTTCACGAGAGGGAACGATTCGTCGTGCGTCTCCTTTCTGAAAATATATTCTTCGAGGTGGGTCAAATTTCGTTGTTTCATCGTTCTTTTTCTTGGATAAATAAATTAACGGATCTTCAATAAATTTTATTTGAAAATTAGGGTGGAACTTCAAATATTTCATTATATCTTGAAGAATATATTTGTGAATATATTTTCTGTTTTTGATTTTTTTCTATGTTTGATCTTTGAATGTACAATTTTTCATAATTACCCCTCTTCAATTTGAATACAATATTTTTTACCAAGAGACGAGTAAAGATTTCGCGAAGTATTATCCAATCCAGAAGAAATCATTTAAAAGTAATCGGGAAAATTACTGAAACTTTATTCTCCCCTTTAACAGCCCCTCGGGTCAATTTCGCCCCAAGTCGTTCAACATCCTCGACAAAACTTTTCGTTACATCGATAAGGAGGGGATATTTGCGTATCGAGACTCCTGTGTAGAAACTTTTCCACGAGAATGAAAACGACGCGGTATCTGTTCCGTTCGAGCAAGGGTAGTATTTCCTCCACCCTCGCGATAAAGAACGACCTCCGTCCTGCGCCGCCGCTTTCATCGACAGCTTTCATCTATCGCGTTCGTTGGATCTCCCCTCTCCCCCAACAGTCATCCACCACGAACTTATCGGATCGCTCGTAAAAAGTTATTCACTGAAAATGAACCAGCAATCTTCCGCAATGCGTGCGATGGGGTTTAAATACGATGTTTCGAGACCTGTTTCTTCGAGCGCCGGGACGTGGAAATTTGTCGAGGAAGATGGATATCGAGAGAAAGGAAATGAATTGATCGACAGGGTTGATTCATTTCGTATGCTTCTATTTTATATGGATATAAATTTCTGGTAATGTAAAAATAGAAAAAGTGAAGTGCAAGTAAAATTGAATTTTAGAATTATATAATTTTTATATGTATTGAATCGAAGTTGAAAAATTAATTAATTAAATTTCGAATAAAGTTGCTTCGAGTGATCACTTTCATTTGTCACTGTATAATTATTTGCAGATTATTATTATATCTTGAACAATAAATTATTGAAATAACTTTATTCGTAATTTCAATTATTAAATTTTGCCCACGTCGCTGGAAACTATAAATAATTTATTTAAATAAAGTATTATTAAATAAAGTAATTAACGGATTATATAAATTAATTAAAAAATATCTAAATTCTACTAAATGTAACATCATTATTCAATTTCATCTAATACGAAGCAAACGAAACCATTAAATTCTATCTATCCATCCAACTATCCATCAACAATTTATCGTACATATAAGATCAATAATTCAAAATACGAAATCGACCAATAATACCACACGATATATCAAATAAGGCACAAGAGAAAACATTAAATATCCCTTAGCCAAAAAATCATTCTACACGAGAAACGATAAACCCTTTTCTCGGTTAACGGAAAAGAAATAAGAAATCACTTTCATCCAATTTTTTTTATGAGATCCTTAACGACCAAGGGTCAAAGGTCCGTAGAAAATTTGGCCAGGCCGATGTGTGAAAGGCAGGGCCAATGATAAAATAAGAACGGAATTACGAGGAGGTTGGCCTAAGCTTATTGGCCGGGCGTTTTCGACCATCGTAGATTCGCTATTCCTTTTATTCTTACCCTCGATTCACATTGCGCGGGACATATATGGCGCGAGTCGTTCGTTCTCGCGAAATATTTCAAAGGCAATGACCAGAGGCTATCTATTTTTCTCTTCTCTCGTGGAACCTCCATGACGAGAACGAAGAATCGCTTTATTTTTCTATTTTATTTTCTTTTTGCAAGGAGAAACATCCCTCTTTTTTCGAGGGAGAGATTTCTCACGTTCCACGGTAGCGCAATTTTCGAAAATTAGAAGAGATTCTCTTTTGCCCGGGATGCGAGCCATCCTTCGATATCGCGTGATTACCCGAGCTCGAGGTTCGACCTTTGCTCGGGAAAAGAGGTGTACTCTTTCTTTCTTTGGTGGATTTTTGTTGGACTTGGGGATGGATCGAAGATGGAATTTCGAAATTGAGATTTGTATCGTTTTATATTAAATATAAAAAAGTTATTTAACACCGTAATTTGATGAAACGAATATAATATTGTAAAAGAGATATCATTTATTTTTAAATACAGTATTTCTGGAGGACGTTATAATAAAATTTAAAGAGATATTTCGTTTTCTCAAAGTTCAGAAAACCGTGTATAAATGTGTATGGGAAATAGAAAAATTTTACAAATTCACTCTATAAACACGAAGCTATTACAACACCGCCGTATTTTCTCATTCGTCCCTCAAAGAATACACAAAATACACAAAACTTGGATATGCAAAATTTATTTTGCTTGACACTCGGGTATCTAAACCTATATACCGAAGAATGAGAAGAGTAAGAAATTCAACCTCGATAAATGGCTACTATAACAATATCATTCTGTCTCTCTTAGAATTCTAGCTCTTGAAAAAACATTTCAAAAACCTAACAAAATATTTCATTTTATCTTCATGAAATTGTTATTGCAACAACATCATTCGTTCGTTTTTTTCTTCTTCTTCTTCTTCTTCTTCAACAAAATTCACGAAAGTTCTCGAAATACGAGAACGTATATATAAAAAAGAAAAAAAAAAAGAAAAAACATAAAAGGTTATTTTACATGGAAAACTTTTACCTACAAAGGATGAAGAGACCGTATAAGAAATATCACGGCCATAAATACCTATTATAACGGTTATACCATTCTTTCCCTCGCTCTGAATTCTCGGAATCTGAAGACACGTTGCAAAATATAAAAGGGCACTCGACACTCGCTCGAAACTTGGAAAACAGTTTCCAGTAAATATGGACGAATCATTTGTTCGCGTATATAGCACAGTTCTCTCTCCAAAAAAAAAAAAAAAAAAAAAAAAAAAAA
>NW_006263502.1:306791-308529 GCF_000469605.1 Apis dorsata
AATGGCGTTGCATGTTTCAACACCCTTCCGCTCAACCCCCTCTGACGATATTACACGCCATTTTCTCGCACCTCCTTATAAATTCTCTCGTGTCGTAATGTAAGAATTTTATTATTAATCGTTATTTATCGAGAGGGAATTTTTTTCAAAAAAATATTTTTTCCAAAAAAGAGGGGAAAAGTGAAGGGAAACTAGGAGGAAAGGGGGATAAATAAAGAGTTGGTCTCTTTGATTCCAAGTAAGACTAGTTTCGATCGTGAGTATTTACATTCCCTTTGACGACTTTAAATTTATCTTGTATTCAGATCGACGACGTGAATCTGTTCAGGGGCGAGAGGGGAATTCCTGGAAAGAAGAGAGAAACGTCGAAAGCGGCGTCGTTTCGAGAATAAGAACATAGGGAAAGAGCGAAGGAAAACGGTGAATGGGGACTGTGATTGTGCGCGTGTGTGCCCGAGGTAAGTTCTCTTAAGGGCAAACGGAAAGTTCTTGGGGTTGCGAGTTTTCTGCACGGCAGTTCTGAGACAGCGTTTAAAGTGAAAGTTCCCTAAACAGCGACGTGTACTCCGCGTGCAGATAAATTTTTCGAATCGTGTAAGGAAAAAACAGATTAATCTCAATTCAGATCGCGTATTTCTGTGAATGTTGTTTGATACGTTAACAAATATTTAAACCGATCTGACAACAAACTCGAAGGTTCCATTTTAATCTATGATCGTATTCTATTCTACTTCTATATATCAGGCTATCTTTCTACTCGACTATAAATTGTCCACTTATATCTGGTTAAAATTGGAGATTCGTCATTATAACACGTTGAAAACCACATCTGTGTAATTTATTCGTCGTTACAGGGATTAACGTGATCGATCGAGTCGAGATATTCGAGAGAGAATCGGATTAATTACACCGCCATAAAGCGATGAAGAAGAACGAACGTATCATTAAAATTTAAGAAGCTCGAGCACTTGGCGAAACTCAATCGCTTTTATTATCCTCCATTCCATCCCCCACCCTCCTTCGACAATAATTCTAATCCGCTCATTATTTACTCAACGAACTTCAGGAAGCGGGCAACTTATGATAATAGCCGCAATTACTCCAATCGCTTTTTGGGTTAACTGTCCCAAACAATGTTCGTTAAAAGGGAACTTTCAAAGAGGAACTTTTCGATATTTCTTCCCATATAAACATCCATTTTTATTTTCCTATTTTGGAAATATACTATACATATATATATATACATGTATACCTTTCCAAGAAAATGACATTCTCAAAAGAAGAAGAAAGAAAAAAAAATCATTCACAACTTGGACCATTCACAGCCACAACCCTCTTTCGATTCTCAATCAAATTTAAATTTCTCCCCGAAATTCTCCTATACATCTCTCCTCTTCCTCTCGCACACAAATCACACCCAAGTTTTTCGAAATTTCACCGCCAAGGTCCGTTCCCAGATCGTTAACTCGTGGCCACAATTACATCTCGCACATCGCGAGTGGTTGGAAAATGCGAACTCCTTTCCTTTCAAAACGACGAGGGGGGAGGGGGGAACGATGCGATTCCTTTTCCAAGGGATCGTTGGATCGTTTTATATACGGGTTTCTTAAAGGATTTGGACCTACTAAACTTCGCCGGCGTTGTGGGGATGACACGTGGAAACGAGGTCCCCCCTCGAGGACGAGGGGGGAATTATTCCAACCGAGTCTTATATAATTCTTCGAGCCACTTGAACGCC
>NW_006263502.1:308847-310687 GCF_000469605.1 Apis dorsata
GGGGAGGGGGAGTGATGGGATTGGCGCGGGTAAATAGAGCGAGCGCGAAGGAAGCGCTCGTCGCGGAAACATTCCTCGGCCATTGTTTCTAACGATCCCGACGGCTCCATTTTCCATTGGATTTGTAACGCGTTTTAATGGAATTGTGACTTCGTGATTTCAATTTGGAATTTTATTCGTATAATGTATAATGTTCCCGGATGCGATGGATTCGTGTTTCGTTTTCTTTCTCTTTTGTAAAAAAAGTTAATTGAAAATGTATCTCTCTCGGTTGAGGATACTTTAGAACGATGAAAATATATATCGTTCGTTCTATATTAATTTAAATTTGGTATATTATAGATTTTAAGTTATCGAAAAATTGAAAAATTCATTTTATTCATTTTTCCATACAATTTGTATTCCTAATATATATAACTTATGATTTTTTTGAAGCGTAACAAAACACGAAAGAAGAGTTTTTATTTCAGGACACAATGGTGTACAGTAAGTGCACACTACACATGGGAAATCATTAAAAATTCACGGTGCTATCATTCGTGTCTATTGTATTGTATATTAAACACGTGCGACACAGGGGAAATCTTTATGAATTCGAATCCTTGAACCTCTTCTTTTTTTCCTTTTTTTGAATTTCAATCTCAAATAAATGAATTCTCAATTACAAAACACATCCGTGTATATCCTCTTAAAATCAAAAAGACAAAAGAAATACGATTCAAAAAGAACCTTCAACTTATTAAGAAAATCCCTAAATATTTGAATTTATGAAATTATTTCGCCAAATTATTTACCAATATATCAAAAGCAATATATCTTCTTTTCTTTTTCATCTATTTTCACACAAGATCGCCTCCAAATTTTCTCCACTTCGAATCACGTACGTATCCAATATCAAAAGCAACCCCTTTCGTCTCATCCTCGATATTTAATCAACTCTATCCTCCTCTCGAGGAGTCCCTGAAAACATTCCCCTTTGACGGGGATGACCAAAGCCACGGAGACCGTGTCACAATGCCGTGGGACAAATTTTAGAAATTACCGCGACGCGCGTAATTTGGTCGGTGGGCACGTAAACAGGAAGGTAGGAGCCGTCACTGGTGTCAAGGGGGTTGGAAAACGCGCGGCCGTCTGAGGGGTAAGCGAGCCTGCTTAATTAACATAGTATGAGCTCCGGGCGACTGGCGTCTAGAATACACGCGGGCAAATAGACAAGTCGACGAGATATCTCGTCGTAGTTGACTAAAACGTTTCGCGGGAGCACCTTTCCAACCCCTTCGCTCATCCACTTCGACCTCCTAATCGTAATTATGCCGTTGGATCGATCTTTGTCTCTCTCTCTCTCTCTCTCTCTCCTCTCCTCCTCTTTCAACGAGAACGTATTGAGATTCGTTTTTTGTCATTAAAATAAAAATAAAAGGACTTAAACACTAGTGAAAAATCTCGTCTATTTTATTGAAACGAAAGATTCAATAGTATGTAGATATATCATATACTTATACTTTCTGGAAATGATTTGCGTTGTTCAAAAATTTTCTGATACGTGAAGTTATAAAATTAAAAAATAAAAAAAGAGATTTGTTTTTAATTCTGAATGATAAATAGATCATTTCTAAATTCCCAATATGTATCTTTGAACTTAACAATTTTATCAATTCAAAATTAATAGATATTTTTAATATTATCTTATGTTGGCAAAGTCTCAAGTCTACTCTACCAAATTGCACAAATTTCATAAAATGTTATAAATATCCATTCTCTCGATCCCTCATCTCGAGGAAAATTAAGTCGAAGCTCGTTTAAATTCGACAACTTCTTTCCTTTTTTTTTTTTTTTTTTT
>NW_006263502.1:311018-316259 GCF_000469605.1 Apis dorsata
ATTTAGTCACGCTCGATTTGTCGTCGGCTCCGATCTCCATTTCAATTCCACGTTGCGCCGATCTTGAATCGTGGAAGTAACTATTGACCGCGCGCGATCTTAATGTCGAAATTAGCTCTTAATCGAGTGTGAAAAAACTCTCTCTGCAAGGAGGGAAGAAGCGTTCATCTTGAAGAGGTGGTTTTCGACGATTTTTGCAGCTTGAGTTCTCGAGAGGAACCGATGGATACTTTTTTTATACGCCTGATACTTGATTGGCTGAGAATTTTAAGGGATCATTCAATGTTTGTTGAAGGGATGTTTGTTAAAGTTTACGTGTTGTGAGTGATTGTGATGTGTTTAATGTAATGAATAATGGAAAATTCTTCTGTTGTGCTGTATAAAGCAACCTCGTAAATAAAATGAGAGTTTCATTAATAATATTATAAATTATTCGATAATGTAATAATGTTCATTGCTACTGAATATTCACACCACCATCATTTGATGTATCGATTAAATGAGGCTTGTCTCATTAAACCGATATGAAATCGATATTCGAGAATCATCGTATACGTGAAAATTGCAAGCTTGCTAAATTCTAGAAGCGGAAAGTGCGAAACGCGATTATTTATATAAATTTGCTATAAATGAATTCTGTTTAATATTTGTTAATGAAACAACATGCGTGATTTAATAATTAAAATATATAATTAATACATAAAGATAAAATGTAAATTAAAATTTTATTAATAACCTTCTCTACCATGATCTTTAATATTTTAATAATTTTGACCTTTAATATTTTAGTAATTTAAAAGTGATTTGTTAAAACAATAAGAGATTGAAAAAAATAAGATCAACATTTTTTCCTGGCATCGTTCAATGAGTGCACGATTCGAATGAAGACAAAGAAAATGGCTGATCTTCTCATCTACTCGTGTTTCGCGTTTGAGAAAATCGAGAAATCGACGATAAACAGGAAAATAAACAGGATACGAAAGAACGTAGAAAGAGGATTTAATATTTCAAAGATTGAATGTATAAAATTTTGAAGACAAGTATAAGGATGCAATATTAAAATTTGCTTTCTACCATAATTTCAATCCAATGATACATTTTTCTAAAGTAATACCCTTATATATCTTCCATCTATTTCCAAAGCAAGATAAAGTATCTGTCCCGAGACTTGTAAACCAATGAATGATATGCTCGCAGACAACAGAAGATTCTTCATCCCTTTGTTCAAGTGCTTTCACACGACGTGAAAAGACACGTCTTTATAATATATCAAAGATTAGCTAAGCTTTGTTAAAATTTTAAGAAAAATATCATTTTAATAATTTCAATCCAATCATCCTTTCCTCCAAGTTAACATTGCCACATACTTTCCACCATCCAGTGATGGAGAAAATTTAATGATTGAAATTATAAAGTTGCTCCAATAATCTATCGTTCAAAATAACGTAATAATAATCTCGAGTAATATAGTACTAGTACTTATATGAAAAACTGATCCATAATAGTACTATAAAAGTAAAGTAAGTTATTCGAGCATTTTAACGAGCGATTACTCAAAACAATTTTATTCGAAATTTTTTTTCAACTTAGTTACTCTTTCAATTCCTCTTCCCCGCTTATTTCCTAGACCGAAAGCAAGATAAAATATCGTATCGTGAAACTTTTAAACCGAGAGGTATGCTCACAGATAAAAGTGGAAGGTTCTCGCCTAAATGGCAGCGAGATTTCCTGGACCGATATAAATAAATAAGTCTAGGATCTCGACTTTCATCTCTTTTCTCATGGCAGTATTCATGTGCCAACGCGGACGGGGAGGCGAACAAGCAAAGCTGGAAGAAGTAGATAGTAGAGGGAAGAGGCGTCTCGAGTCAGTTGGAATCGAGTTTCCGGAACACCGATCCCCTTTTGCCTCTCGTCACGATTCTTCTCTCTCTCTCTCTCTCTTTGTATTAACATCCACACTCTGTATTAACAGGAATCAACCTTACTCGAGACACAATAAACCGTCTGCAGCAGCTTTCTTCTTGCTCGTTAATTAAAAGAGAGAGGAGAAGAGGAGAAATTGGCGGTTGGCGAGAACTTCCGGTTCAAATGGATGGTTTAAGTTTTTCTTTTTTTGTTTTCTTTCCATTTCGTATTATTAATTAAATGATGCGATATTACTGCTTAATTGTGAGAATATTTATATGTTAATCAACAGATGTTACGTTGCAATGATTGTCTAATATATTTTAATTCGATTATTGCAAAGATTCCTCTTTCTTAGAGGATTATTGATTAATCAAAGAATATGTAATGTGTAGACACATGAAAAACAAATGAAGACATTATCGTAAAATAGATGATATAAGGTTTGCAGTCATCTAGTATACCTCTGGCTGCTCATGTTCGATGGTAAGTAGAACAGGCAGTGACGTGGATTGGAGGATTCAAATATGAATATTCATTTGACTTTGACAAGAGGAATATATATGTAAAGGGTTACGTGTGAAGTGTTGTGAAGCGGTTATGAAATTGTTTACAGCTGAAGAATAAATTTTGGAGAAATTTGACTGCGAATATACATGATGTAAATATTTGAAAAATTGATTGAATGAATACGTACGAAAAAAATTGTACGAATATATTAGTAAATAAAAGATATATACATATATACATATATTTGCAAATTATTGTATTTATTATAATATTTACATGCTGATTAATATTAATTATATCGAATTTATCAATATTTTCATAAAATTTTCATGAAAATTAATAAAATACGAAAATGAGCAAGAATAGATTGAAAATAAAATAATAAAATAAGAGAACAATAAATTTAAATTCCTTAAATTCTTATTCATAAAAAAAACATAAAAGAATAAAATAAAAATTAAAATAAAATTAAATTAAAATCCAATAATTATCTTTCTTTCAAAAAGAAATTTCAAATGTTATTTCTGGAAGAAAATAATTAACTCACTAACAGTTTATAATGAGAGTAAAATTATAACTTAGAAATTAGAAACCAAAGCAATTATTGATTTAATATTTCTTGAATAACACGTGATCTATTGATTCGGCGAACCTAGAGAATCACACTGATTGAACTACATTTCCCGAAATTCTCTAACGATCGATGAATTAGATTAAGTATTAACTTGTAAATGGCCTGTTTGCTTTCGATTGGAAACTCGGCATACAATTTCTGGAACAGTTCTATTCAATCTCATCTAATCAGCAAATTAATCAATCAAAAATCATTTTACTCAAAAATCAAAGATCGAATCAATACTATCCTTTCCCTTTCCTTCTTTTTTTCATTTGTAGAATTATTATATACAATTATACGTAGCAGATATAAAAAATTTAGCGAAATTAATACTGATTATAAAAATGGATAAGAATTTGAAATATTTTTCTAAATTTTTGAAAAAAAAAAAAGAATTATATCGATTCCCTTCCATCTAAATTCTCAACAAAGAAATCCTTTTCGATCATTTTCGTTATTTTCCTTCGTCTATCGATTTCAATTTTCAAAGCAAAGAGATCATGGAAATCTTTCGATCATGCACCGAAATCCTCTATTAAGCTAACAGACAGGATCATCTGGACGACTGATTAGAGGAAGTTACCCGTCGAATAGAGCAGACACCTCGAAGGTTTAACTTGCCAGGGAGCAAAGGGACCAGTTTCGACCGCGAAGGAAATTGATTAGGGTCGCATCACGCTTAAGCAAACCCGCTCGAGGGTCATTCGGTTGGTTGTGCCGGTGGTTATGGCGATGATGCTGGAGTAGCGCCAATAAATGGCGCATCGAGCCCAAACTTGCATCGTCCAACTGAATTTCTGGTCCATTTCGAGGAACGGTCCGATAAATTTCGATGGAATTTAAAATTGTTCACGAAGAGGGGGGAAAAAATAGAGTTACGTACACGTATTTTCCATTAATTTGCCAAATTGAACGAATGAAATTTTAATCAAGAAAGGAGAAAAGAATCGTAAAATTAAAAAAAGAAAAATGACGATAATCTGATTACTTTTGACAAGAAAAATTTTACTATACGATAATTATAATTGAAAATAATTAAAACTACGATAATATATCCGTTTAAATATTAATTATCACGTTTATAATTATTAATTGTAATTCAGAGTTGTTCAAATTTGTTTTATGTAAATTTTTATTATTGGTTAGGACAAGGAGTTACCTTGAAAAAAATTATTCATTAACATTAGCTATGGCAAATAAAATAAAAGATGTAATGTGGAATGTGGAACCCAACTATCTACGCAGGACTAAAACAAGCTTCTGTGTCCTAACACAGAGCCTACACGAGAACTAGTTTCCCATTACTTGAGTGTAAACATGACACAAACCTAATCCAAACCTAACCCAAAGCTAAACTATACAGCAATCCTAGTCTGCGTTTTGGTCCTCTAAGCCTAAACAAACATAATCTTTCTCTCTTTTCCTCCCATTATAAAAGTATTCTATTTTTATACATAATAGTTATTTATTGTAGCACAAAAGTTTAATTAAAATCAACATGAACATTTAGACATTAGATTCAATCATACAGAAATTCTCCTAAACACAAGCATTATTTAGTATTTTTTCAACATTTTTCAAACATTGCTTAAATATCGTTCCGATATTTTGTTCCCCATAACACGTTTGAAGAAGTTTAATTGCAGAATTGACCGATCGACAAGTCAAAGATATCTCGAAAAAGCCTCTCAAGCGTCTCTTTCGACTTATCTTAACTCCTTTCACAAGTTTCATCTTCATCCTCCAGATCTATATCCTTCCACCTATATCCATTTCACAAACAATACCTTCCCTTCTTTATCTCTCAGCATCATGTCCCACTCATTTTCTCGTCCAATCTATAACCTCTCTCTCTTCGACAGGATTGGAACCGGAAGAGAAATAGCCGTTCCTACAGATCGAACAGAAGGAATATCTTACCGGTGGAAGAATAAATTATCGCTAAAAGAGAGATCCTCGAACGATCTCCGAGAGCAGGGAATTTTAATGGTGAAGTGTCCAGTGTCCACTTTCATCCTGTGTTTCTCTTTAATTAAACGTTGCGAAAAAGAAAGAGAAAGATATCTTGGCATTAAATTTCCAGACGACCAATTATCAAATATACGAGGAATAATTGCGTTTCCACGAGGATGTGGAGAGGACAATTTAGCCTAAGTTGGATAAATAGGTCGAAGTTTTTTTCTTTTTTTTTTTTTTTTTTTTTTTTT
>NW_006263502.1:316347-317711 GCF_000469605.1 Apis dorsata
TTCTGTTTGTTGTTGAATCGATGAATTTAAGACGGAGAGAGAGAGAGTGGAAGAACAGTCGAGGAGGATAAATCGCAGATGGACGTGGACGTTGAGAAAGAATCGTTATTCTAGGTAAAGGGACAGGAAGTGCTTTTCAAAGGGCGAGAATGGGGGGTTGAAACGTGGCTTTTGACTTTAAGCACGTGCTTTTAGGGAAAAAAGGTTAAATTTTCGATTGATTGACAAGAATTCGAGAATGGGAAGAGAAAGCAATGTTTTTCTTTTTTTTCTTCTTTTTCTTATCGTTTTAGAAGAAATAAGAACGTGATTTTAAAAGTTGAACTAATATTTACGTATATATTTATTGCTTGCTTCATTATATTAATGCTAATGTAGTTTGACGATCGTAATCATTATTGTGCCAAGCTTGGTCAAACCTGTTATAGAATCCATTTTTACGATATCAAAACTGTTGCACGATTCTTGAAAACTTCGAGGTTTACGAGGGAAGTGAACTTAAGTGGAAACTATCATGAAATGCGTATTACTAAACTCGATATAATAAATTCTCTATCACATATCATCCAAATGGTAGAAACATTAAGAAATGGAAGAAACCGTGTAGAAACCGTTCCATTTCTCAGAAGCAGAAGCATTAAACATAATATTTTTCAGAATAATAATAATTTTTCGCGATCATATTGGTAACGATGAATTCTGAAATATGACAAAATAAATATTTACGTGTGTTCTAATTATCTATTAATTGCAAAGACGTTTTTCAATTTTTTGCCAAATTTTTAAAAATCATCGATAACCCTTCATTAGAAAGTGAAGGGATTGGAAGACCAAAGGAATTTCCTTTCGATGGGGAGAAAAATTTGGAGAGAAATGCTAATAGCATATGTCACGAATCGAGGATGACAGGGGAAAAGATGATTCACGGATAAGGAGGATGAGAAATCTTTCAGATATTGGACTGTCACGATCTGGAGAAAAAGATACAGCGATGTAGGGCCGAAATCTTGGCAAGGGTTGAAGTCCTTATCGATTTGACGAGCAGCTATGGATCTCTCGAAGAGGAGGTAAATCGATAAATCGTATCGATCTCCGTTCGAAGTGACGACAAATAATCGAGAAACACCTTCTTTCCTTCTCTTTTGTCCTTTTAAGAAATATTTTCCCCTAATTAATAAAGATTATATTATTTTCACCGAATAAAATGAATTTAAAAAATAGAATTTTTCAACGATAAAGGAGAGATGGAATAACGAGAAATGCTCGGCAATAATAATTATTAATAACACGTATAAACGAGATGAGATTTTTTCTTTCTTCTTTTTTTTTTTTTTTTTTCATTAAAAGGGAACAAACTGTTATAA
>NW_006263502.1:317954-323518 GCF_000469605.1 Apis dorsata
ATTCCGTCATTGTTTGATCAAATTCAATTGATGGATGGAAAGGGGGTGGGTAAGAGAATACGATTAATTAAAAAATTATTGGACCTCTCAGCTGTCTGCAATAACAGCGATATAAAGGGGGAAGGAGGTAGTTTTTCTCCCCCTCTTCTTCTTTCTCGCTTGGATAATTGTTTCATAACTAGATCGTTGTGTTAGGCCGAAAGGAGGATCGTTTTGTCTTCACGGTTATCCTTTGAAAGAGTTTTCCACTGGAAAAAAAAGTTTCCTCGGTAAAAAGTTTCCTCTTCTGTGTATGTGAACCGCAATAATTCTACGGGATACGGAAAGTTTCTTGTGAAATAGTCCAAGATCTAATAGCGGAATTATCATTCCGGTGGATAAACAGATAGTTGGCAATTCTACGATAGTTTGAGGAAAAAAGAAAATAGAAAAAGAAAAAGAAAATTATATTTAAAGGAAAGGGAAACGTAAATAATATCTTTATCCTTATTCTTTATTTTACACGATATGAAGCTTTTATCATAGAAAAATTTGAATGAGAAATATTAGATTCGATTGAAAGAATTTATTCAAAGAATTTCTGAGAATATTCATACAATATCGCGTATATAAAATTATCCGATTATCTGAAGTTTGATTAAACATTACATAAATTCATTCGCTGATCTTTAACTCGATTAAAATTCCTAGAACGATATTTTTTTAATCACGCAATTATAAAGTGACGTAAGTCGAGTTCCAAGAAATTTAATTAAGCTTCATTCGTAACCTAATCTTGATGAAAATACGCAATAACATTCGATCGAATAAAACTGGATATTTTTTTAGCATTTTAAAAACAAACTTCGAATTCATGGACTTGGAAAATATTATATTTTCAGAAACAAAGTGGCACAAACGATCCATGGAATGATTAATCAGCATAACGTCAACGATATTTCACTTGGCGCAAATGTGTCGATCAAAGCAAATATTATTGCTCCATATACAACCGTTTTCTACAACCACTTGAACTTATTACATTCTCACCGATTCTCCATTCCTTTTTTAAATTTTTATCAATTTTTACTCGCAATCAATTAATTAAATTGTAATTAAAATCAATATTCTGTTAGATTAAATGAATAGTTATGGTAGCATGGGTCAAATAAAAGTTCTTTTGGTGCTTCTCATTTCAACGTAAATGTTAATTGAACGTGTTATCGAAATGTTTTTAGCAAAATGAATGTAGAGATGGAAAGAATATGGAATTTAATGCATGGATTTTTCGATGTTGATTTTTAATGGTCGAGAGAAGATTGTCCTCGGCCAAAGTGAATTTAGTGATTGCAATTTTGGAAAGGTATTGTTGCGAGAGTAGCGAAAAATTGATTAAGATTGATAACATGGTACAAATTTGATCTAAATGATGGAGTTAGGAGATCGATATTGTGTCCATTTTCATGATTAAAATTTGTACAATATTATACCTTTAATTTGTTAAAAATATAAAATTCTTTTCTTTGTTAATTAAATAAAATTTATAAAAAATCAGGCTATAAATAACATTTTAATAACAGAAAAGTTATCTTTCTAAAACCTTTTAATCATAATTTTGTTTAATCATTCGTTATAATACTTTTATAAGCAAATTGTAATTGGTTTTTCAATTGAAATTTAATTATCTAAAATCAAATTTTTAATAATAAGAATATTTTTGATAAATTATATTTTTGAAATTGTGCAAAATAAAAGATATTTAGTTTACATAAATAGCTAAACTAAATTTCTTTTATTATTAAAAAAATAGTATAACATGTTTTACATATATGAGAACACGAATGCATACAGCATATGAATGTGATTCACGATTTTACGAAGTAAGATAAAAGGAAAAGAGTGAAAAGTTATATTCAGTTTTCCTTAAAAAAAAAAAATATATGAAAACTTGAAAATCCTTTTTGCACAATACAACACGTTTTCTGCCAATCGAAATCAAACAACAAAAGCTCTATTTTCAGGCATAGCCACGCGAAAAAGAAGCATATTAACGAAAGAAAGGAAGGAATACAATCCCATTTGCTTTTAGAAACGTTTCTAAAAGGGATATAACATTTTTGCACAATGTGAAAACGTATCTTTGTATAGCTCTGCTATTACAAATATCTTATACCGATATTGAAGAAATAGATAAATAGATGAAAGATTAAATTGAGTTTTATCAATCCTTTTTAAAAAAATGATGTCATAAAAAAAACACAATTAAAATTCTTTTACCAAAAGAATTATCATTCTGAAAGAAATTCATTTCATTGATCAATTTCTTCAAAACATACTTCTACACATCTTTCTGTATGATATATTAAACTATTAAAATACACAAAGAAATATTAAAATAATTATAAGACTAAAAGAAACTGAAAGATATTTTCACATCAAAAAATTCCTTAAAAAATTTTCTTCCAAAGAATAAACATCATTCAACATCATCAACAAAAGACGAACATTCACACCATCCCCTTCCCCATTAAAATGTTATCACATGCTGAAAAACTTATTATTATCCTAAAAATTTTTCCCCCAAATCTCCATTAAATATCGTTTCATCATCACCAAAGACAAGTCTCCCATTAAAAGAATTCCCTGAAGGAGCTCGATAAATTGGCATTACAATTTATCCTACGTCTCGGGGAGAACTTTTTAATCGATACAGATTTACCGATATTCGCAGGAGTTCGTGACCACTATAGTATCCATTTCTCGGTCCGTTTTCTGGGGCAAACTGGAGAGCTGGTCGGTAATCATGGTCAAGCGCCCGTAGAGGGTGGCTTCCATTGACTTTCCAGCCCCTATCGGGGCCGGATTTAAGCGTATTTTATCGCAGGATCCTATTCTCGGATACCTTTTCTCGCCGGATTTCGTGTTTCGAATTCGATCGGGGGAAATAGAAAGAAGGAGGAGGAGGAGACCGAGCAGGAGACCTGCACAGGCTGTGAAAAGGGCTACGAACTGGCGAGGTATAAGATGACCCGTTGAAAGTCCAATGGGGAGTATGAACAGTGCAGAAGAAGAAAAGTATTGGATAAACTAAGCTCGAGAGTTGGCTTTCTTCTGTTGGCAACGATATTTGAATACGTCGAAATAAACGTGTGTTAACGAAGATCCATCTGTCCTTCAGACAAAATTAATTTGAATGTAAGATGAATTCAATCCAAGGAAGACAGCATTGTGAAAAACATGTTAAAAAATTACTTGAAGTTGATCGGTTTGAATATGTTTAAACAAGTTTTACCCATCTTTTAGAAATGTTTGTCGAATTATTTCTCATTTTATCTCAAAGATTGAGAAAGAAATATTACTTTTAATATTTAATCTTTTTTTCTTTTTTCCTTTTTTGAAAATAAATTGATCATAAAGATCGATTGCAATTATTCGAAAGATAATTTTAAAAATATAAATAACAAAAGACAGATTTCCACATTTTTTATGAGATTCAAAATTATTTTCGAAGAAAATTTTTCAACCATTCGTATGTCAAAACCTCACTCCTCACCCCTAATTACGGTTTCAACCCTCTGCACAATAGAGATGTATGGGAAAAGAAATAAGGCCAATGTATCCTTTATGGATAACTAATTCAGCCAGTCTACGCCCTAAATATCGGAAATAAATTGTGATAGGATTCGAAATCTTTCAGCCAGGACTTCTAGGACTAAAGGGGTGGCGGGGGATGATGAGACGGGTCATGGATGGCCCTTATCGCGTGCACGCTCCACTGAACTTCTCTTCGTGGCTTCGTGAACCATCTTACACCCCCTCCAACCCTCCCCAACCCTCGTAGACCACTTCTCTCTCTTTTCAACGCTCTACTTGGACCACGTTCCCTAACCCTAGCCCAAAAGGGGAGGGGCGATCTATCAATTTCGAAGGGAGCCGTTCGATCTGAAACACGTTTCGACGTCATCCCACTCCGCGATTCGCGGGGGTTTCACCTGGTAATCCGTTATTTTTATGAATCATCCCTGTCATCGTAAAGAGTGGAAGGATTGATAATGGAAAATTGGGGTTGGGAATTTTTTGGAAAGAGGAAGGAAGCTTGTGCCATCTATTGTTGTATGAATGATATTTTAGGTATAATGAGAGGGTAGAATTTTGATTAAAATTTTGTCGATGCTCTTAATTCTGACATTTAAAATCCTTAATAATATTTCATCAATATGCGATATACATTATCATATTTTTGATCTATAAACGTCAAATAAATTTCAAAATCAAATAAATTTGAATTTGAGAAATAAGAGAAATATATAAGTTTCGATAAGTTTTATTCGGGAAGAATTTGAAGATGATTTGTAGATGAGAAGTTTGGAGGATAGAGATTAAAGGGGTTAAATGGGATTTGGAAGGATTAACGGAAGTTCGATTACTTTTGGTATTAATTGGTTATTTGGAACATTGCTCGACCTGGATCGCATATGACATATCGAACGTTCGTTTCGATTCTTGAAACTTTATGATTTCTGGAATACATATATATATCATTAGTTTAGTAAAACAAAACATTCTAAATTAAATATTTATTTGCATCTTGAATCGGATCTTAAAGTTTCTGTTTTCGATTTTTTTTGTTACATGAAACAAATCATTCGGTAAAATATAAAATCTCATATTTTCGTGTTTAAGAAGACCCATTTTTTTATTGATAAATTTCATGTATTTCTGTTTAATCATTGGATCTGATCGATTCACGGTGGAGCAGCATTTGTTTCAATAAACCGTTCCATTATTCAGCAAGGCTTGTGCGTTAGTAAACATTTTCGATCATACAAAATGCACAAGCAATATGAACGCAATATCGATTAGATAAATACAGTGTACGCGTTTAATAGAAGTTAATGCTCTTAATTCTTCACTTGTTAAAATCCTTAATAATATTTCATCAATGTGCTAAAGATTATATCAACATAGCCAAATTTTTGATCTATAAACATCATACAATTAATACATCAAATAAACGAAACAAACTTAACTTTAATCTATTAAGTTTATTGAATTTCTTCGAGACATTATATAGATTGTGCTTGTTTAAAATATATTTCCTTTCCAAATATACATTTCTAACTAATAACTTTGGATCTGTAAAAAGAATTTATTTAATATTTCTTCTTACTCATTTTTCTCAAAAAAATAGCCAACCAAATTTGCCACATGTGTAATAAGTTACTATAAAATTTCTAAATAAAAAGAAATATATCGTAAAAGATACTTCATTGTCCAACAAACAAAATTGGCAAAATTACATTCAGAAACGAATTCTAATGGACTAAAAGCGAAATCAAGGCCATCCATACGAATCAACTTGTGGAATATACATCTTACTGGCACTGTTTCTGTTTGAATAAGAAAATTTTTATAGTAACAATCCAGATAATCGGCGGGGAGTCCCAAAACCGCGAATAACAATCGCGAATTTGCTCTCTTTGCGAGATCTCTTTGGATTATGGCGGTGGATATTGCTCCGTGCTGTCGAGGGAACGGTACAATGAACGTCATCAATCGAAAAAAAAAAAAAAAAAAAAAAAAAA
>NW_006263502.1:323711-329124 GCF_000469605.1 Apis dorsata
TTTTCCAACGTTTTATGCAATTCCATCTTTGTCACTCGCACTCATCGCTTTCCCTTTATTTACATGCACCCGGCCGGCGTTGTTTGACCGACCGATTCTTCACTCTCCAACACCGATCCCTATAATTTCGAGAAGCTTCAAACGCGCCCCAATGACAGCCATTGACGTCGATTCGAGTTAAAATATATATGCGATCTCCGTTGATTAAACGCTAATCGAATACAGATATATATATATTGTGAATGAGGGTGGATAGTTCAGGTTAATTGAAACGATATGAAGAGGCGCGATCGGTTTTAATCGGTTATGGAAATCGTCGAGAGTTTCGAGGGATTAAGAATGCACTTCTACTTTATGCTATTAACATTATTTTTATTTAATGAGTGAAATGTTTCTTTTTCTTTTTTTTAAAGACAGCATATCTAATCTAATCTCATAATATCATGTAAGGTATGCTATTCGATATAGATGAAAATTTGGATGAAATAAAAGAAGTAAATCTAAGAACAAATAATATGCACTATTCTTTAAAAGTAACCAATAATTCTGATAAATAATCTCTTAAAAAGAAGGGCGAAAAAATTTAAAGTAATTAGAAAAACCATTTATTGTTTTGTGAGTCTAAAAGGCGAATAATAATTTGAAAATACGACGCTTGAATCAAGAAATTGTTGCGAGAAATACGGAGAGAGAAATAAAAAAAAAAAAAGAAATATTTCAAGAAACGTAAAAATAAAAGGAGAGTATGCCTGGGCGGAGAAGTTAATGGATTTTCACCATTAAGATTACGCGGGACAAACGGGAATTCCAGCAAGTGGTGCAACGCAACGGGAGAAAAGGAACAGCGAAAAGGGGTGGTAGTCGAAGAGAAATGAATAAGGAACGGAATAAAAAAAAAAATGGGGAGACAAAGGGAGAGAATGTTTCATGGAGTTGGAAGATTGTTGCGGCGATCAGGTGTACAGGTGGAAAAGCGTCACGTAGACGAAGATCCTTTGTGGCATGTGGAAAGTTAAGCTTGAAGGATGAAGAGGCGGGGGAGGAGAAAGAAATAAGCGCGTGTGTATATATAGGGGAAGTGCATCGGAACAGAAAGCTGTTTGAAAGTGTGAGAAAGAGGATTTGGAGCGGAAGTAGCGATCCTTTTAATCCTGCTTTTGGATTTTAGAGACGATTGTAAATTAGGAAGAACGACTATGTAAAGTAAATTGTTATTTCTCTGCGCTTATTTATTTGAGAAATAATTCTTTTTCTTTGTTATTTTTCAATCTTTTTGCATCTTATGAAAGTTAAGTTGATAAGCAAGGGAATGGAAAGGAATTGAATTTTTATAATATAATATAATATAAATTGTTCTTGTTGAGGCTTTTCAAAGCTTGTATTTTTTTTCTAACGAATATCGAAGAAATTCGAAAAAAGTTCGACAGTTTAAATATTATAATACTAGATGGAAAGTTTTGTGAGTCGTCAAAACTGAAAATGAAAAGCAACGGGTGAGGGAGAGAAGCGTAGAAAGGGAAGTTTTATGAAAAAGTGGATATGTCCTGACAAAAAAGGAGAATAGAAAATGTGACGAAGGAAACAAGTTTTATGGATTTCTGAAGATAAGAGACGAGAATTCTGGAGGGTAAAAGATGATGTTGAAAAGAAGATGTTTGGAATAGTTTGTTATTCACATGTGTATATGATTTGTATATGAAATACACGAGTTAAAATTAACTAGAATAATAAGATAAATACATTGGATTCTATGTTCCAATCTAATTTTATTCATTAATATTATCATCGACTTAACAATTAATTAATTATTATTACTTTTTAAATTAAATTTCTAATATCAATACTGTTAATTTCCCATAAATTATAGAAAATTAATTCAGGATATTTGGTTGAAAATTACAGGGTGAATGATGCAATCAAAAGTTAAACTAACTTTATGTTACATGTTCCTCAGATTTAGTCTGTAAATAAGCGCACAATTTATGCTGTTTATACTTGTCTTGTAATAAGAATAAATTGTGGAAATGTTTTCGATATCTCTGAAAAAAAAAAAAAAAGAAAGGATTTGAATGGAATGGAAGACAAAAGAGTATACGCATTGTTGAAATATCAAAATTATTGAACATAAAATTATTATAAATTGTCTAACTGCTACTTTTTTCCTAATTACTATTATTCATTTCTCATATAATTTCATATAATTTGATATAATTATTATTTCTTCAAAGCATTGAATATTTTATTCAAGAACAGAAGCTACTTTATATTTTCACATCTTTCCCCTGTAAATATAAATATTACCAGTTAAATTCCTAAATTTTCTTAAAAAGAACAAAATCATAAAAGCCTAGAAAAACCATAGGAAAGATTTTTTCGTAACGAAAAATATTGTCGCAACAAATTTTGTCAACTTGCATGCAACGAATAATCCAGAAACGCGGGAAATATTTAAAATAATATTTAAAATAAGCGTCATCGTTTCCGTGCGTATAATCCCATTCCCGTGATCCAAATGCCCACTTCGTTCTGAAATCGTTGCATAAAAAATGGTATCAAATACAGACGAAAATATTTTATGCGTGGAATGTACGCGGCGTTACGTTTATAAATGTAAATTTTCGAGCGGTGATGAAAGAACAAACAATTTGGATTTTTCATTCGTTGATTTTATTTATTTTCATCCTTTGAAAATGAAAAATTGAATTTCTGTTATGGGCTCGTCGAAACATTGCTATATCAGACAAATTTCATTGCTAAATAATTTTGAATTTTATACAAATTATCGATAGACCATTAATAGAGAAAGTGAACTGACACCCCTTTTACTGCGATAAATATTTTTAAATAACAATTTACAAATACATTTATTATACTTTTATACTTGATAAATGAAAAATATATATATATATATATATATTATCGAAAAACAAATCAATTAAAATTTATATCGTCAATTTTACTCGAGGGGAATAATATCATGAAATGTATTTTGTTTGTTAATTGACCAATTGTAACAATCGATACAATTAGTACAAGACAATTTGTTATTCTATATAGAGAGGAAATGTTGACTATTAATAAACCGAATTTCGGGAATTCGGTCAAATTCTCCAATTAGCCGGGAAAATCAATGAAAATTTTGGTTTCCATTTATTTCGCAACATTGAACAGTTTCACGATTATTGATGCTAATTAACGTACAAGATTCGCAATGAAGCGCATTGATTCGTGCGCAAACACGATGCCCTATGTTGCCCATTTCCTCGAAACGATGGTGTTGGTTTAAAAACGGAGCGATGAGAGGGTGAAGTGCCTTTTCATTGAATTCTCCCCCCAGAATTTTCAATCGAATCCCCCAATCGACTCGCATTCGATCACCAATTAAACCTGCACACACAGGGTCCGCTTCGTTCGATTTATTGTGTGTTCACCGCAAAATCTATACTTATGGAGACCATGAATCACGTCCCATAAGTATAGTTTATCGAAATCACGCGTAATGTTATCGAGTTGAAATATTTTCCATGACAATCCGAATTGTTTCGAGATTTTTGTTTTCAAATACTTTATTCTCTTGAGAAATGAATTATTCTCAAAATGAAATTATATATGAATATATTTCAGGTATAGAAAACAAGAATTTTTACATGATTGTTTAGAATTTCACTTCGAAATAAAAGTGATGAGACGAATAGAATCTGAATCTTAATAAAAACGGAGAACGATTTTCGAAAGATTTACAAATCAGGAAATTTTGTGATATTTCAATTTTTTTTATAATTAGATCGTGAATATTTATGTGCAAAATGAAATTTTAAATACGATTAAAGAAAGACTTTAAATAACTGAAACTTTTAAATTTTATTCATCAAATATCATGTGTAATGTATACGAATATTTTATGCTCTTTTGCATACAAGATGTATTCTATCTAAATTTTTATATGTTTAAATTTTATGTTTTCCATATATTTCTTCCTATTTATATCTGTATAATCAACATTTAAGAAAAACGTAATAATCCATACGATTAACAATTATTGATTCGAATAAAAAAAAAGGACAAAGAATGTAATTCAGAATTTCTCGAAATGTAAAATGTAAATCGGAATGAAGTAAAAATTTAATACACTTAAAGCGTTACGTAAAATGAAATGGAAGTAAGAGAGGTGGAGAAGGAAATAACGTTGTATGAATAAGCTTCACCCGGCGAAATAAATCGTTTTAATAAAGAAATTACCCCCTCCCCTTAAGCTCACGCTCGATGTCATATCCAGCCAATTTTTTTTCGTTATTATCATCGATGTTATCAGCAGATAATACCTTTTATTATCATCTTATCATTTACGAATTTAAAATTATGTTAATGGTGTAAGCCGCGTGTACGTTCACACGGGATTTTCGACGAGTTTCCCTCCGCTTTTTCACTCGACATAGTTACCCTCTCATTTTCTTAACGGTCCCTGCACTTTTCCAAACTTTCCTCAACACCCCTGCGAAATTACACGAAACGTTACATGCCCCATGCTCCACGCGAAATAGTTCGAAATATCCCGATAAACTCGACGATCCTTGATAAGTCTACTAGATAAGTCTCTAAGCAACCCGATCAAGAAGTGCTTTGATCTACTTTTTTAATTATTCCCGGCGTTTAACTTTGTAACGAGATGGGGGCGATTTTTAAAAATGAAAGAAATGAAGGAGATGTACAGTTGAGCGAGATATTAAAATTTTCGATAAAGATATTTCGATTGTTAAGACAAACAATTTAAAATTCTCTCGATTCAATTATATTGAATTTCAATAGCAGAGATATTCTGATTAAATTTAATTAAAAATAAAAAAAGGATTATTTTCATGACTGATGAATGAATAATGTATGTAATAACGAATAATAATAATAATGAATGAATAAAACAAAATTTAAATTCTCAAATTCTTTATCCAATCTGCATTTGCAATTGATCTTTTTCTTTTTGCTTACTTAATTAAATAAACGACTAAAGTAGGGCACGAAATTATTTCAAAGGATAGGTAATCTCAGAAGTTTATCGCTACTTTTACGGTTGTTGTTCACAAGTTAATTGAACTTCAATGGCCGTAACGGAATAACAGGGGACGTAACGTGGAAATCTTTGCACAACCAGGGGAATACCGCGTTAAACATCGCACAAATGGGAGAAATGCAATTTCAACCTTGCCTCCTTCCCGGCACGCTTCTATTTTTCATATCCTCACGCGTCGTTGAGCCTGTCTTCATCACGCGTTCCTTAACAAAGCGGGGAAAGGAAGAAACCGTAATGGCGTCAAGCCGGGTCAGAGCACTCGAAAGGAATATTTTTGTATTCCAGACTTTAATGCCGTCCCAACGCGGTATAAAAATAAAATGAAAAAAAAAAAAAAAAAAAAAAAAA
>NW_006263502.1:329323-334025 GCF_000469605.1 Apis dorsata
TAGATACGGATGATGGAATTTCTCATACCTTTGAGGCGAAATTCAAGTTTCCTAAAAGAGATGTTTCTTCGTTGCCGGGATTTAATAAAGAAATTGTTATTTAAACTTGTATTGTAACAAGATAGAAAATGAATTCGTGAATTTCTCTAGAAAAATATGGACGGTAGAAAAGTTTGCATTGCATTGCAGATTATCGATGTTTTTAATGGCGGACACGCGAAAGACGAGTTTTTAAATTTAATTTTATAATTTCTGATACGTTGATCGAAGCAACCGTACTCCTCATCAAAGAATATTAATAATTTCGTAAAATATTATTAAGATTTTCAATATCGATCTTTTTTATAATTAACGTAACGTTTTAATCTTCACTTTTGCAAATATTAGAATTTATAGTTGTTTTAATACAACGAGTGTTGTATTAAAATTGAAATTGAAACACTTTATCAAATTTCACGTAATGATTTTGGAAATAATTCCTTCTTATTAATTCCAGTTTCATCTTACACTCTACCGTCTTTGTCCCTCCACAATCGTCTCCTCTAGTTGTTCTACAATTTCTGTCCTAATAAGAAAATTGATTTCATCCGCGCAGCTGCGTGTGCTAATTAGTTGATAATCCTATCGTTTATCGTTAGCACGAAAACAATGTTATCTCCATCGTCATAACGGCGCAACACTGTGCACAGCCTGTTATTACCGTTATTACTACAGCTACGTTCATTTTATTATTATTAGATTCCTCTAAACTATTCGATAACCCAATTCGTTTTCCAGAGATTTAGTTATGGAACAATGCATCACTCGAATCACTTCACATTGTTAAACATATGGAAGTGCAATCGCATGTATCGTCACGAAATTTCTACGGTTTATGTAATCGACGCATAAAATGTATTTTCATGTACGCAATTCACTATAAATATCGCACTAACACTACAAAATCTATAAGTAAATAGATAAATATCGATACGAATATAATTTCAAAATTCTAAATTAAAAAAAAAGAATAGAATAAAAGCAAACAAGGATATTGAATAAATTTAACTCTCTAAATACTTTGTCTATCACGAGAATAGATCATTGTAAAATAAACTTCGATTTTTCATGTAAAAATTGCGAAAAGAAGTTAAAAATATTGTCATCGAAACCATTATTCAAAAAAATAATGAAAAGCATTGAAGTTTTTTCTTTTTCTTTTATTTAAATCGGTTATCAAAACAAGAACTCGAGCACTTAATATAGAAATTAAAAATCCGCAATGATTTACATTTTTCCTTAGAAATGCATATTATGTTCTTCCAAGAATTCCATTTATCTAGAATTTGGAATAGATTAGAAAGATGAGAAGCGAGAGAAAAGATATTGTAATTTACACGACAATATTTCGAGAACTCGAGATAAAAGATTCTACGCTTCTAATGAGCTTTCAATCATCGACTGAATATCACTATCTTCGAAATTTTGTGATGAAGTTCAATCAAATTTTAAGATAGAATTACACGATACATTTATTTCTATAAAGATATTGCTCGTAACGATTTATTTTTCTGATTCGAGAATTTCAGAAATCAAAACACAATTTCTTTATTACCAATTTTTCTCTCATTCGAAAAATATCCCTAAAAATTATTTACAAGAAGAATATCCTCCGTACGTATACAATGGCGCACGAGAAAAATTTGTTCCTTTCATCCACCATTCCTTCGTACCATCTCGATCATCACGATGTTCTCCAGTTTCGTATCTAAGCAACACCAATCGTGAATCATGTCCGCGAGGAAAAGGAAAGTGCGCCAGAATAGGAAAGATGGGGAGCGCGAAGAATAGTCCATGGAGAGGAAATATTATTAAGGATAAATTATTACGCCGCATCGAGCCGTTGCTAAGTTATTGCCAGTCGCGCAATAACCGTGAGCTTCGTATACACGGTGATATAGACGTAATATTCTCACCACGGTGTGCCGTTGCTAGTGTCACGGGGCTTATACGTGACGTCCAAGAGATTTTTCTAATTAAAGTCGGGCTACCCACGTTCGACCTATTTATCCCAACTTTCCACTTAATTCCACTATTAATTTCGATTAATAATTCGAAAATTATTTGTTTTGAAAATTACTTTTTTTTATTTATTTATACTGCGTCGATTCCTTTTTTTTTTTTCATGTTGATTTCTTGTTGAAGAAAAGACTTTCTCAGTTAATTCTCGACGATGATCACGATCTAATTATTAGATCTTTTCATGATATTTTCTTTACACTTACAATTAAACTCGCTAATATATTCGAATCATTTCTCGCGATACATACGCGGAAAGCTCGTTTCATTCCCATCATCCAAGCCAATCGCACGAGGAGAAATTCTAATTCTCATAAGCACGGCACCCGGCTGAATTCAAAGCGTCCTAAAGCAGCTTCGTACGTTCGTTTCCGCGAGGACGAAAGTCGATCACGTTACTCGAAGTCTTCCCCTCTCGGATGTTAATCCACGTATTGTTTCTCGATATCGCAATCAAGGTACGACGTGCCGTTTCCAACGACGCCCTCCCTTCCCCTCCACCCATGCGAAATCTCCAACTTACGCGATGGAACGTCGAAACGATAATTGAAACCTTGGGCAAATATCAGTCACGTGTAACAGAAGGCGAGATTATCCAAACGTTTACGCATCGAACCGGATATTCGAATGGTTTCGAGTTTTCATCGAAAACTAGATACTATAGATAATTGATGTTTGTGCAGAGTGGATAGAAATCACGTTTCGATTATATATATTATCATATATTGATTGATATCTAATCATTCATTCATGAATAAATAAATTTCGTTTTAACTCTGTCTTTTGTTGTTGTATCTTTCTCAGTTGGTCTTTTTAATTAAGGAAAAATTGTATCAAAATTCTAAATGATGAAAAATCAAATTGTCGAATAAAGAGGATATCTTTGAAGATTTGGAGAAAATTCGATCGACGAAGAAACTGGATCAATGTTCGAAAAATTATATCAAATTTTAAGCGATTCGGATATTTATTGGAAAATGGAATGGAAAATGAGTACATTCGGGTGAAAGTTTAATATAAAAGGATCAAATATTGCATGGCCATTCATAATTTTGACGAACGTTCTTCTAACAATATTTGTATCGAATGAAAGCGACATGGAAGTATGAAAAGTAAAGAGTATAATTTTATGACAATAAATTATAGAAAATATGGATAATTAAAAGTTGGGACTAGGGAATTTAACAACAGATCTTGTTGCTGTAAATTGAGACTAAAAGCCTTTTGGATAAGAGTTTGGAGGAGCAGTTAATTCAAGTCAGAAGTTAAAGTTTGATTAAATCATTATTACTATAACATAATGTCGTATTATTATATCTTCTAAATTCTAAATATTTATTTAATTAACCATCATCATCAAACTTTAAAAAAATTTCACTCTATTAAACGTCTTTATCCTCTGACAATATTCAAACAAATTCTTACTTAAGATTTAAGAATTTAATTTATAACCAAATGCAAAAATCTTCACTCCTATTTTCTCATAATAAAATTAAATTTTTCTTAAAAAACGGAAAATTACTCGTTCTATCTTCAAAAATAAATAAATAAACGAACGAAAGAAGGGAATAATAATAATAAAACGATTAAAAAAATTTAGAAATTAAAAAATAAAATAATCGTCTCGTAATTTAAATCTCGTAATGAAAAAAAAAAAAAATCCCGAGCACAAGTAAACAAGGATAAAGAAGTCGGTTAACGCAACCAGGGTACGCGCATTCATCGGGGGAGAAGTTTCTCTGGCAAATCCATTTCGAAAGGCAAAACGGTGAATAAGAGTGCAAGGAGAAAAAGTGCTTAACGCGAACAGCTTAAGGCTGGAATACGCGTGTCGCGCAAACAGGTCAGCGGAAAATTGCGAGCGGAAGCGCGAAATGGGGGAGGAGGAGAAAAATTCAGAGAGAGGCGTCGTCGCGCAGGAAAATAGGCAACCGGTGCATTCGATTTCCAACGGCAAAATTTCATATAATCTCGGATGAGATTCTGAACGATCGAAGATCGATGATATATAGAAACGAGACATGGTGAACGAATATCGTCTCGCGAGAAATTTGACATTCGTTTGACGTTATATTATCCACGAGATTATCTCTTGTATTTTTTAAAATTAAAACGATTTTCCTTTTTTTTTTTTTCTCTCTCCATTTTATAAATTTATATTATACGAGAGATACGGAAGGAGGAAATTTATTTTGGGATAAATTTGATGAATATATATCGGTGTATCGAGAAATTCAATATATGTAAAAAATATAATTTAAAATTCGTGTAATGGAAAAATAATATAGAAAATAAATTTTTGTTAAGGATTAAAGATGTACTGCATGCATTTAAGGATTTTCTTCTCTAAAAAAGTTTTACAAGGGAAAATTGTAAGAAGTAGAAAGATTATTCTCGATTAAAAGAATTGACATGTACTGATAAATTTTCGATCGATAACTCATCTATATTGCACATTCAAACTTAAGTTATAATCCAGAAATGATTCACACACCTGTTTATCACTCCCCAAGGCCTCTTTTACCGATCATCCCGCAACTTCCGCTTTCCATTACCCAACTTTCCATGAATCTCAAAGTTTCCATGATTATTTTCGCTCTATTTTTTTTTTTTTTTTTGTGATTGAAAGTTTGATTGGAACTAT
>NW_006263502.1:334175-338507 GCF_000469605.1 Apis dorsata
TCGTCGAAAATAATCCCCTTTTTTCATCGAGCAAGGAACGAAGGGAGGGACGATCGTAATCGTTCTACTTATGCACTTTTCGAGTCACCCTTTCGAGTAACATATTCAGCTTCTTAAATCTAAAGGACGAAGGGCGAAAGACACGAACCTTTGCATATTTTAATTTTATCGCGAAACCCTGATTCATACATCTTCCCTCAGGAAGGGGTGGGAGGGAGTGAAAAGTGCTCGTTCGTCAATATTCAGGCGCTATATTTCATCTCTATCTTTTGTTTTATTTCATTCGATGAAATGTTTTTATTTTATACGAGATGTTTCCATATGGTGTAATAAGAAATGTAATATTATGTTTGTAAATGTAATAATAATTATATAATAATATAAGAAGATGCGTGTTTTCATTATGAAAAGTTTTTGAAAGAATTATTGTTTGAAAAAATTTTAATTCATCATTATTATGATGTGCTTTAAGATTGTTGTGAAGTTGGAAAAAATATATTATTTTAAGTTAATATTTAATTCGTTTAATGAATAGATATTTCTTTCTTTGAGGTTTCTATAATTTAAATTGTATTTTTAATTTTTAATCCAATTTTAATCGAGTCTTCTCTTATGCAGAATTTGTAACGTATCTTGGAAAAGCATCAGATGAAGTGAGCTTTTAGGTAAATTTAAAATTAATATAGGTTAATAGGATTTAGTACACTAAACCAAGTAGAAGTATCAAAGTAACGAAACATCTTAATAGTATAAGTGAAACTATATACTATACCCTACAATTTTAATTCAAATAAATTAAATCAGATATTTCTTTCGAGTAGTACATGAATAAATCTTATAACCTAATAACAACTTCCTAATCACATATTTTACCATCTTCAAACGCAAACTCGTTATCATACTTACCAAAAAAATGCCTAAATTATTAAAAATTTCACGACGAAATTATCCGCGATTCTTTTAAAATCAATTTTAAGAATTTTTATTATCCATCTTTCCCAAAAAACCCATAACTTTTTAATTAATTATAATATATTTCTCTCCAACAACTAACTAACATCTAAAATTTCGTTCACGGCAAATACACGGCAAAAGTGGGTCAATCGCACTTCCCTTTCATCTCATAGGAAACAGGTCGAAGATATCCAATTTCGTTTTCAATTCATTCCTCTCACAGCTATCCGATACTTCACACAACACCCGCGATAAGATAATTCCCCAAACATGCAACACTCCATCCCATCCTCTCCGCTCCCTTCCGCATTACACGCCTCCGTTCCCACAATTTTCAAACACCGCGAGCAATCGGCGCGGAGTGAAAGGAAAAACGTCTTAAGAGAACGAAGTAAGTGAGCAAGTATTATCGCAAACTCGGTCGGTTAAAAAGGGCGCGTGGTACAGGGAAGTTGCAATTTTCAACCATGTTAAAATGTAAATCTTCAAAGAGATGGGGGCGGGGGGTGGAGGAGGAGGAGCAGGAGGAGGGCCTGGCCTAGGGCGTTGTCGACACTCCGGTAATTCGATCCCTTTGAAAGTGGTTTTCTCGCTGGAAATAAGGCATGCTTTTTACGCTACCCCAGAGTAGGAAGTTTCATCCTAGTGTTCACCTACCGCTTCTACGTGATCGGCACCGAGAAACATTAAACATGCAGCGGCGTTTCGCGCGGTAACCCGTGCACACGTGGGTTGATAATAGAAGAACCCCTCCAAGGAGGAGTGGTGGCGTAAAAATTCTCGATCGTGTTACGTGTTACGGGGGAGAATTACATTGTCTTGGAACGATCCGGTTGTCTTCCTTGTCGAGGATATTGCTTTTTGTACAGGCGGATTTTAGTTGTTGGATTTTGATGAAATTAAGAAAAAAAAAAACGTTATGATATTTCTTTGAAATTTGAACAGTTTTAATTCGTGTCCATTTTATTTTATGCATATCTTTTTATATCTTCTATGGTGATATAAGAGTTTTAAGATATAATAAATAAAATATGGGGAAATTTATCGAAGGTTTTAATTAATTCTCTTAACTTTTACTTGAGAATGAGATAGCCATAGAAACGAACCGATCATTATATAAATTTGTAATATTATATAATGTCATTATAAATTTAATTGCTTGCAATACACAATTCTTTGAAACTATAAGACTTATAACTTTATAAAAACATTCTTAGATAGATTAATGATTCGATTTCTATTTTATTGATTTCACTTATTTCAATTTCACGTTAAAAATGAGAAAAAAAAAACAGAATAATCATTAAGATATATATAATAAACGTAACGTGTTTAAACTTTCTCTTGGAAATCGTAGAAACACCAGCATACTAAAATTTATTAGAATAAACACTTTTTTCCAGATATCGTATTCCAGACTCGAAAACAAAACCATATCTCAAAGGAAACGTATCTCGAAAAGAATATATCTACAAATGAAACAAGCTTATCAACGAAACGATTTTCCTTTCTTTTCTTTTTTTTTAATTAATACTTGGCAGCAGAAAATATCCGCTCATCCAGGGAGGGGGAGGGAATAATATTCCATAAATCCAATATCCAATTTCTCATAAAAGGAATTATATCCACGCGAGAGTATAATTTAGAACCTTGCAATTTTTATCTCGAACAAACGCGAATTTCGAAAAGATCTCATCGCCCGAGGATCGCGCCAACTTGGTGGTAAGTGGTGGTGGTAGTGGTGGTCGGAGCCCGGAAACTGCAGCAATTTCATATTCATAGAAACTAGAACCGAGGTGTGTGCACGCGTGTTATCTCGTTTGCCGATGAAAACTTTCGTTTTCCGGCAAATTTAACGGGGACACGCGCACACGTTCATCGAGAACCTTCTAAAAATCAATTATCCCATAATTTGCGGTACTGTCGAAAAGTTAGGGGTGCAAACGACGTCAGGGTGCGTTCTACCGTTCTGTTTCCCGACCAACGACACACGGCCAACAGCCCCAAGGCATATTGGAAGGGAAATCGTATCGCATGAAATCGAATCGTATCGCGGAATTTGCGAAAGGCTGATACGTAACGCTGCCGAGATTATAGATATCGTGAGAGAGAACGATTGCGAGCGCGTTTCTCAAAGATACGCGTTGGATATCGAAATCTATTCTGGTGGATATCGAGATACGAAATTTAGTATTTCTCCATTTCTTCCAGGGATCCTGTTTGATAAATGATATTACACGCGTATCTTTATTGGCTACGTTATTTTCTGAGAGAGAGAGAGAGAGAGAAAGGTTATTTGATACTTATTAGTTGTGAAATCCGATTGCTTGAAAGAAGAATATTTTCTGATATCGAAGTCAAAAGTTTTTTTAATGATATATGTCGTGAAATTTATTTTGGTTATTTCATTATGGCCAATGCAATTTTCTGAATTTAAGTGAAATTAAAGATTATTCGTAGATGTTGCTTATTGTAGGATATTTTTGTTTAATAAGCGAATATAATTAAATTAACAATTAAAATTTCTTTAATTTGCGCGGCAAATGATTAGCAATTTTTATTTTGTTATGATACAAGAACAAATAATAAATATATTCTCTATTGAAATAAATACAAAAAAGAAATATATCAGTTTCTTCAAATTATGTCAATGATTCTTTGATATTAATTAAGTTGACATCACTTATACTTATTCACGGAATTCTACTTCTTGATTAATCAATATTTCCGACCAACAAGAACCAATAGTCTTTTTCTATTCAAACTAGGTCAATTTCTATGTAAGAGAAATCTACTTCACGCTCGTAACAATAATTCGAATGCTTATTTAAGCTTTTCTGCTGAAAAAAAACTTTTCCTGAAAATTAACTATTTGATTTATATAATTTAGATTGCTAAGAAAAATAAACTTTTACGATCTTTTAACTCGACAACACACGAGATTAAAAATCGATCATAAAAACAGATTGTATGTAACAAAACTAAAATCTTATAGAAAAATTTACTTTATAATACATTTTGATAATTCTCCTAATTAATGAAAAAAAGAAAAATAAAATATGAAAATTTTTGTATAAGAAAAGTATATTTCCGGAAAACGAAACATTTTAGGATGTATAATTTATTCAATTTAAAAAAAAGAAATTTCTAAATTTTCCAAATCTTTAAAATACTCAAAAGTCTCAAAATCCCCAAATTTTATCCATGTATAAAATGAAATATCACAAATATTCACGAAAGACGATTTAACCATCGAAGTCATTTAACCATCCTCACGATCGATAATCGGAGATATCTCTGTAAGAGTGAGCATCGTCTGATACGTGTCTCGTCTCGAAGGAGGCCGTGACAAAAAAGAAAAAAAAAAAAAAAAAGAAA
>NW_006263502.1:338769-348247 GCF_000469605.1 Apis dorsata
GTGGAGGGTAGACGCGGAGGATATTACGTGGCTGCTCTATCTTTCAGCTCGATTTCTTCCGATATTCCTCTGTCTCGTGGAGGCCAGGCCTCTGAATGGATATGAAAATTATTATCGCCACAGGCGTTCCACGAGCGGCGATTATTTATCGACACCCGATAGATAAAGTGGTGGCCGTCGAATTTCTATGAAACTTGGGAATCTTTCCACCTCACAAGAAGGAACATCGTAACTCGCCAAAAACGTATTTATGTGTTCTTCCCTATCTCTTTATAAAGGTAAAAGTAACGCATGGACGAATATCGCTGATAGATTGGACCATTAGGATCCATCATCATACCTAAAAATTTCTAATTTTTCCGTAAGAAAGAAATATTTTTTTCGTGATCTGTTAAATAATTAATAACTCGTTTTCAAGAAGAAGAAAACTTTGAAGAATTTAATTGAATCATTATTGGATATTGTCGACACGTGATATTTTGAATCATATTCAAAAATTTACTATCAATGAAGGAAAAAATATAGACTCTTTTTTTATATATAATGTTAAAAAATTTATAAAATATTAATAAAATATCTCCATTAAAAAGAATGAACTGTATTCATGAATAAAATATAACGTTCTATTGAATTAATATCTAATAAATCAATAATTCGTGAGCAAAATATATCTATAATAATATTTCTCCGCGCTATATAAAATATTATAATAACTCTTAAACTCTTGATTTATGTTTATATCTTTTTTTACAAATATCATATTATCCGCATATTCATAACAAAATTTTATCTTACTTATTTACATCAAGTAAATCATTTCCAATTCTCACTCTTTCAAATCCTTATACAATGATACACACACCTTATTACACCAACAATAACAATAACAAAAAAAAAGAAGAAAGAAAAAGAAAAATCGCTCTCAACCCAAACACACAAACCCAAACGCACGATCGATACCAAACTACCATTCCCTCTCGATCGAAAGTTATCAATCGTGGTTATCTTTCGAAAAACCATCCCATCAGCCCTTTCCTTTCCCCCTCCCCCCCTCCCTCTTTCTCTCTCTCACACCGGAAAATTACAGCTAACCCACGTTCACGCAGTCCTGAACGTTTAATTTATTTCGTCCCTGGGCGCGAACCCGCGCGATCTAGGGTCCCTAGGCGGAGAAAAATATCGATTCGAGTATCGTCACAGTATCAACCCTCCATCCCACACCGTTCCGCTTCGATGGCTACCGATATTCCCGCGGGATCGTTCCCATCCCCTGGACCCATCCCTGTCACCTTTCGCAATGGATGCATACCGGAAAGAGCGACGGGCACCGGGAGAAAGAGACAGATAGATAGATAGATAAATAGAGAGAGAGAGAGAGAGAGAGATTGTTATCGAGTTGAAGAAAGAAGAGAAAAGGGGGATGGAGAGGAGCCGTATTTGACGTTTCGCCTGTATCCTGGAGGCTCTCCCGCGGGATACATGCTTTCCCCGCCTGGAATCTGGCCCTGGTCGATCGGTATGGGATGGATATCGCGGCGTAACGAAAATAGGGTGGTAGAGCGGCGGCGAATGCACGTAGGGGGTGCGGAGTTACCGAAAAGCTGCGACAAATTGTCTCCTCCTGTGGTGTCTTGCTTGTCTGGCCGCGTGTTTCGTTGTAGGTTGCAAGGGTGATACGCGTGGGATGGGGGCGGCTGCGTTAAACATTGAGCGATGAGGGTGTCGATGGATGGGGGTGGAGGATGGGGGAAAAGTCGATGCAGGTTTTCAGAGAGATGGGCAGAGAGGAGGGCTGTTGAAACGGCGCGAGAACGAGGGAGATGATTTAGGGATGGAGGAGGGCTGGGAATTAACCTCCCCTCTTCGAAGGGGAGTGGGATTTAATTAGAGGTGGTGTTTCGGGAGATGGTTCTTAATTGCGCTGTTAGTTGTTGTAGGAATATTTTATCGTAATAGGAATATTTGCGTAAGTTGGAATATTTGTAGTTGTTACGAGGGGTGAATAATTTTTAAAATTTTTTGTTAAATTGAAGGAAGAATTTAATACGATTTTGATCGAGTTAAATTATACTTATATAGGATAGATTTTAAATTATAGTTTTAACATTTTTTTAAAAGATGAAACATGTTCATTTTCAATTTATGTTTATAAGATATTTAAACCTTTAACTCAAATTTGTTATAATTTTACACGAAATGAAATGTATTGTTGAAATATTAAATCAAATATCAGGAATAATATTCTGTTACTATACTTTGATGAATGTAAATAATGCCAGAAATACAATCCCTGTTCAATATTATGAACCATTTAATTATTATCATTGTTGGAAAACTTATATGTTAATTTCTATGAATAATATAATATAATATATCAATATATCTATATGTATATATATTATATAGATCTCATTATTGCATAATATTTTTATTTTTTCACATAGATAATTTCTCTTATCTATTTCATGCTATTTCATGAAGTTCTTCGTACATATTTAAACGACATGTAACTCTTTTTTTTATACAAGATATATACATAAACGATATATATGTAATTTTATATTTTAAACAAAGATGAAAGATATTATCAATTACTTATTTATTTATTTTATAGGAAATTTAGAATCAGGACATTATTTATTTCATTTTTCCCCCTTGTTTTATCAAATATGAATTTCTTCGAATAATTAAAAAGATTCTTTTCTCAAATTTATGAATTGTTAAAACTCAACACACGAGGATTTAAAAATAAAGTAAAACAAAAAGTCGGAAAACATGTTTAGAAACTTGAACCAACACAATGATAAATATTGTTATGTCGGTTCGTGTTTCTGAAAAAAAAAAAAAATTTCTGAATTTTCCAAGATAGAATTTCATCGGTGAAATATCACCACCGGGGGGGAGGAAAAGTGAGGATAAAAACAGTGGAAAGCGTGAGGACGTAGGTAAAGGATGGCGACAGTTCAAAGGGTTGAATCCGATACGCCGTGATACAGAAACGTGCCTTCTTTGCTTTCTCCACTTACGGTCATCCTTTCAAGGATGGCCAGGCCAGGAAGAGGCCAAAAGAATTTCTTCTAAATCCGGATAGTCCGCCAAAAACCGGAGAAAGCTCGGCTCCCTTCGAAAATTTAATAACTAATAAAGTTTCTCCGAGTACAATACGTGTGTGCACCTGTTATATGAAAACCTCAATGCGTCTGAACAACAACAAGATGAAAATTGGAAATTTTTCGTTGTCGTTTTTGAACGAAATCGGTATAGGAAGCTTGAGAAGATGAAATTTGGGTTATCTTATAAATAAATTTCCTTTATAAAATGTAAATTAATTATATGTAATATAATTTTAATTCAGGAATAGATAAAATTAATAAAATTGCGGAATTATAGAAAATAGATATTAATTGTTATATTGTTTCTATTTTTCAAAAATTGACCGATTTGATTGATTTTTTTCTAGTAGCATTATATCGATAAAATTTTAATTTTAATAAACATTAAATATCAATAAAATTTATATCCTCATTAAAAATCATTATATTCATATATGGCTTAGAAAAAAAATATAACACTACTAGAAATCATTGTTATCAATACTAGAAATTTTAATACATATTAATAAATTATATATTATAACCATATAATAATTAATTCAAACAAGAAAATTTCATGATCTTAACAAATGTATGGATAAAAATAATTAGTACCAAAAGAAATCGGTGTATTAGTAATCGTATACATTCCAAAAAACTATTAAAGATTTAAAGCCATTTGTCAACAGAAATAACGTACTAATGGCTATGGTGTTGGTGGACAAACAACCCAGTCTATCCCGAATTCTTCCTCTTCCCCTCCTTTTTTTTTCGCCTGTACACCGACCATCTGTCACTGACCAAAGCTTCGCCACAAAAGGCTACATCTAAAGGACTCAATTTCGCCTCTGCCAGCTTCGTCCATTTGTTTTCGAGATACTTTCTCGTTTCTTTTCGGTGCACACACCATCGACTCCTAACCAGAATCGAAATTAACCGTAAACGATCCTCTATAATTCATTGTCATTCCTAGTTCCCGTGGTAGAATTAAAAATTGCATTCTAAATCTACAGCGATATACCAGTCGATTTTACGTTTCGATAATTACGTTTGAAAGAAAGAAAAAAAAGGGAATATGATTAATAACAATTAAAGTTTCTTTAAAATTTCACACAAATGAACTATATAAGAGAAGAAATATATAATTCTATAATTAGTCAAAACTTACAAAATTTACAAACATTTCAAAATTAAAAAAGCTTATTAATATTCAAACTTATAATAATTATAATAATCATATTTATATTGTACATTACCCAAAATCAACCCCTTTCTCATAACCTTAAAATATCCTAAGAAACCTATATTTTCCACCATTTCAAATATTTTCGCGTGGTAACATCATTCAAAAAGGTAACCAAAAAAAATTATTCGTGAACCGTATACCATTCTCCCGCACTTTTCAATTTCCCAGCACAAACCTTTCGACGTTCCAACACCTTGTCAAAACCCTCTCTGACAAGCCTTTCACCGAGATCAAGCGCGAATCGACCGAACTCCTCAAAACTCTTGCACCTCTCTCCCTTCCCTCCCCCCCTCAATTTCATTCATTTTATTCATTTGGCTCGCCACAGGCAACTGACAATCGCACGTGTCGCGAGGACGCGGCCGTTGATTGATCCACAGCCATTCGTAACGGCAGGAAAATGGAGTCCATTTACTTGTAGGGCCGGCAAAAACCTGGCCTCCCTTTCCGCGGCTTGTTTACTTTTTACGCCACGAGAAACTCTATCTATTTTGTCTCCCTTCGAGCGAGAAGAAGGCGAGGAGAAATCTACGCCCTGTTCCACAGGAAAATTTTCCAAGACGCCATGACTTCGCTGGTCGAGGAGAGTCATATCGATTATGTGAAATGATGAATAAAATTTGATATATCGTATGTATAAGTGATTCATAAGTGTGTAGCGAGTAAGTTTTGTTCTTTTGGATAAAGATTTATTATTATTGTCGGGGGAGGAAGGGAGGAATCCTCAAACGTATGTATTTTATTATGGGATGAGATAGAGATTTGTTATTTTTCTAATTGTAGAATATTTTTTGTGAATCGATTCTTTCATTTTAGTAATGAATATTGTAATATTGAGAAAGAAAAAGTAATGTTAAGCCTTTTAATTTTTGAAATAGAATTCTATTAGTCTCATTAGAACTCTTGTCAATAAGAGGAATTCTAATAATTCTGTTCTTTCTTCAGAAAGGATACGTATTATGCCAAGATAAATCTAGTTTAAATCTAGTTAATATCGGGTAATTTCATGTATAGACATAGATATGATTTTTTATGAGCGAAATAGTAAAATTTATGATAAGTGAATCGTAAGATGGTGGATTCTATTATCGATTATCAATCTTGCTTCCTTCCTTCCTTTCTTTTTCTTTTCGGATGATTAAGCAAGTTTGCTTAAACTCATCGATTTATAGTACTCTCAATTTGATGGAAAATTATGGAATTCAATGTCTGATAATTTGATAAATGAATAATGTGTAGTTAAGAATAAAGTTCATTCTCAAAATTTTTAATATAGAACCTTAGAATGTTAAGATTTAAAAAATTTTTTTAACGTCGAAGACACGCACAATTTGGAATTTGTGTTTCTCATACTTTTACGACTAGAAACTTTTCTTTATCTCGTAGCACTACTCCCTTCTATTTCCCTTTTATAACGCTAGTACTCTTGGGATTTTTGTTGCAGGTATTTCTTTTTACTGCATCGTTTTACTATTTTTTATTGCTCGAATCTCCTTCTCCTGATATCATTATATTATTGTCCTCCTCATAGCAGAATACTGTTCATGGTACGCATTCTTGCTCTATTGTTTCTTTTTTATCATTGGAATTTTGTTTTTAATATCCTCACGTTATTATTTTCTCCTTTTCCCTTTTCCACTAGAATTTTTCTTAATATTATTTTTATAACATTATTTTAACTTATATTTGATCTTTTTTATTTTTTATTTTTTTATTATTATTATTATTGAAATCCCTTTTTACTTTCTTTTCATTCAATATTTCCTTTATGTTCTTACTATATTATAATCTAGCTATTGTATAAATTCAAAAGCAAAGATTAAATTTGTTTCTATCTATGTTTTTCACAAATATTGCAAATATAATTTATTCTTTGTGAAATTTATATTTTCATATGTAACAAATATTTCTTGATTCTTTCTTTATGAAAATCAAATTCATTTATTTTACAAATCTATTTATTTATTGTATATCCCTAAAAAAAAAGGCATGAAATATTCAATAATTGGTATATTGCTTCTAAATCTTTCCCTGTCGTTTACTCCCAAATATAAAAGATAAAATTTGCGTCACGTTGGAATATAAATATTAGTTTAATTAGGTTAAGTGACAGCAGTGGAATGTTATAATGGCACGTTGCAATTTATTGTTAACAACACTATACAGCTAATTTGTTTCGTTAGACATTAAATCGATAGCAGTGTGCAAAGTAAAAATATTATTCCCAAAATCGATTTGTAATAAATTTTGATATACACGTTGATATACTGAAATTAGAAACTTTGATAACTATAGGTCTCCTATACCCCGGAGTTCGTAGAGAATCGTTTATTATTGAACTACTTGAAGTGGAAACTATCGTTTAATATCGACCCGTACTACTTAGTTCCTGGTCGTTGAATCAAGAACCATTCAAAATTTTCGATAAAAAAATTTTTTTATTGAGAACGTAATTAATTTGATTTGAGTAGAAATTTATCGATTATATACAAGTTAATAACTTTCTTTTCCAATTAATTTCAACAATATAAGACCTGGTAGACGCAATCGAATGTTTAAAATAAATATGTTTAAATATTAAAATAAATATTCCAATATATATATAACACACAATATGTAATGTGAAATTATATGCGATTCTCAATACAATGATCTAATTCGACAAATAAGAAATTTATATTTTGAGATTACGAATGATCCATGTATCCTCGCCGAATTACGAATTATTATTCATCAGTAGAAAGTAATTCTCGAATTCTCGAAAGAATTCTCGATTTCTCAAAAACTTTGGTAAATGTTTTCGGCGGAAGTTGGTTGTAGATAGTTGGTATTCTCACGCGTATCTCGCAGATTCCAAGATAAATTCCCTCGCATTCCAAGATAGATTCAATTTATCGGAATCCCAGCCAAAGTCGTTTATCATTGTATCGATCGATTCAAAAGTAAGAGGACGAGCTGCCCGAAGGATTAGAATCTTCGCTCGATTGAACGCGAACGATCGCGATTGGTGGATAATTTTTCACGGCATCGAGACGAGGATCGTCAACAATCTTAATTTTAATATAACGAATGAAATGATCTTTCATTTCGAATTTTTCAAAATTTTGCGAATAAATTCCCGGTCCATCTCTAATGCAATGTATTTGCAGTTCCTTGTGCATCGTACGATAGATGCATCATCCTTGCATATTTCAAATGCATTCGAATCCCTGTGAATCGAATCCCTGAAAATCCGTGTTAAGAATCGTAACTTCGCCGCTTTATAAATCACTCCGTGTATCGAGAAATTTTTCTTCTACGATATTTTCGAAAGAAAATACGTAGAATTTATTGATTTGTAATATAAATATTTAATAAAGTAGTTCGAACATTATGACGAAAGATGTGGATAGGTGTGTGTAGATATGTTACTTGTGTATTATACTTCCATCGAGTTACATAATGTTTACCATTTTCATTTAGCCCAGAGATACGGCAGAATTTACAAAATTTAAAATGTATACCTCATTTCGAAACTTTAGGATCGTTAATTTACTTCATATTCCACTTCGAATTTCAAACTTTACACTCTAAAATTCATGATATTCCTTCTATTTTAGAAATTAAATTTCCAATTAAATTTTCCAAACTGTATTACGTATACATTAGCATCGAAACATTGCATGTTACTGCGACTTTGAGCCACTATTCAATTATTATATTTGAAAAATGAATAAATAAAATTTTCCAAAATGAACCAATCATAAAGCCTGACAAATGATCTTAAATAATGCCCTCATTAACAAGTCATAAATAATGACTCTCTTTCCTTAATTAAATTCCTTCTACTTTGTTAATCGTAGCTAAATATTTTCAAATACAAAATTTAATCAAATTATTTCCAGAAAACGAAAGTGAAACGATATCTTCATCACGATCAAACACGATTACAAAAAGTGAAATCTACTAAAAGTGAAATCTTAATGTTTTTTCTTCCCTTTAATCCCACTATCAAAATGTGTACTCCATCGTATGCAAAACTGACATTTTTCTCCACCTTAACCAGATTTTTCGTTCCGAAAATTACAGTCATCATCTCTGGATTCATCCGCTATTCCTTTTAAATCGTGCGCCGTTCTATTGTTCCCGAAAACAAAGAGGACACACGTTAAAACGATGGTCGATCCTTGACAAGCAAAAAAAAAAAAAAAAAAAAAAGAAAGAAAGAGAACCGCTTTTTAATTCGTCGCAATTCCCGATCGGCCTCGTGGAATCTTTCATGAGATCGTTATCGTCCCGTTTTGAGGGAGGAAGAAGAAGAAGAAGAAGAAAAAAAATGGAATGCGATGAGTAAACCAACGCGAAAATCACGCACGGAGGAGCGGAAGCGGAGGGGAGAAAGAAAAAAGGAAGGGGTGGATCGCGAGTCGAGAGAGGGTAGCGGAAAGAGGTCGTGCTGGTGGCTTATAAAAAATTGAGAGAAAGCAAATATTCCGGAAACGTGGTGCTGGGCTGTGTTATGGGTGGAAATAAAAGGGGGGTGGCGAAATAAGGGTGCAGGTTTCTCCTCCGATAAATTCACCTTGCGATCGTTTTCGAACGAACGAACGAATTCGTTCGTGATAAAAGTATAAAGAAGTAATTGTGCGACGATTTGTTTTGTTTCTTTTTTTCTTTTCTTTCCTTTTTTTTTTTTTTTTTTTTGATTTTTGGAATTAACTTGTTTCGTATGAATGGAGTATTGGAAGAATGTTGGATTTTTTCAGTTGGTTGGATTTTTTATCCGAGCCCAAATTGGTTATTCTTTTATTTCGGTATAACGGGTATGTGGGCGACTTTTTCGGTATTTGGGGTAACGTGACAGAAAACGTGAAAAAATGATTTTTCTCTGCACGGCACGGGTGACGTGAAGCGACCACAAATATTTCGAAGGATATCTCGTTTTTTTTTTCTTTTTTTTTTTTTATTAAAAGCGGTACGGACCTTAAGTATTTTTCAAGCGATGTAATAACTCTTTCCTGCGATATTTTGAATGTTTAAACGGGAATACTCTGTCTGATATTCGTTTTTATAACTTTTATAAATAATCGAAACGGATATTAGGTGAAGCGAAGAAAAATTAATTTTGCATTTTGGATTATATATATATATATATATATAT
>NW_006263502.1:348489-352588 GCF_000469605.1 Apis dorsata
AAATTGTAAAATACCTTGTAGTGTAAAAATATTTGCAACTGAACGAGGACAATAATCGTAAATAGTACAATATATATTTAATATTTGTTTACGTAACTATAAACGATATACTGTATACGTGATATTTTTGACAAGAAAAATCGATAGAGGATTTTTGAACAGAATTTATCCTGTAAATATCTTTATTCCCTGACTTTTATATTTCATAACTTTCCCCTTCCTCCTTCCCTCCCTCCCCTCTGTCAAATAACCTATCGAAATTCCGACAAATATAAAAATATATGTACAAACTGCATACAAAACTAGTTTGAAACTGATACCACGCGACATGATATTTCAAACAATCACATTCGTTCGCGTGATACAAAACCTGCGAGGATTAGAATACAAAATTTTGCGCCATTCTCATCTACGAATTTTTATTTCTTCGCGTTACTTTCGATTTTTCTCAATTAATCTACGTATCCTTTAGAATATTGATTTCTAAAAGATGTAAATTTGAAACAATATAAGATTAATCAACCAGTCGAAAAAGAATTTTAAATTTTTTGATAAAAGAAAAAAAGGAGGAAAAAAGACGAAAGAGTATTAGAAAAAGAGGCAAATTTTCAAATTTTTAGCTTTTTTTCACGTATAATTGTATCATGTGTTGCCTCTTCTCTTTGGAAAGGATCTTTTCAACGACAAACACAGTCATTCGCAGATTAAATTTCATTTTCATGAATTCTTTTACTTCTCCATTATGAAAATCCACTTATTATTTATCAACTACGTCCGTGAGGAAATAAATATATTGGCTGGAAATCCATTTGAAAAACAAACCACTACACGATGGATCCGATCTCCATTTAATCCAACCAGTCCGAAAGTTACAAAACGCTGTCCATCCGCGCTGTGACACGAATTTCATCTCGAAATTTCAAAATCGATTCCCGGATTCTTGTCACTTGTCTGTCCTCGCCGAAAGAATGAAATATTTATGCGCGAGTTAGAATTCCCGTCGTGTTTACGACAATGGTGGCAAGAATGCCCGTAAATGGCTTCTTGAAGGCTTGTTGATTGACAAGCGTGTAAGTCTTCACGAAAAAATCGGATCCATGGAACAAATGTATTAAGGAAAATATTCTTGAAGGGATAAGATAAGATAAGATAAGATTCTTTGAAGTATAATTAGGAATTAAATTTTACTTAAACAGATTTAGAAAAGAATATTTTAAAGTGATTTTAAATCAATTTGATGAAATTCATTTAACGAATCATCATATATATTAAGGGAAGAAGATATATCCTTCGTAATTGAAATTATATTTTCTTTTGGAATATTTTAGATGCTGAAAGAACATTCTCTTTTTCTTCTTCTAATATTAAAAATTCAAACTAAGATTTTAAAAATAATTTTTACAAATTGAAATTCTCCCAGACAAACGATTTTTGCTCAAATTCAATCCACGAAGTCCACGATCCATTACATTGTAATTTAATTACATTATGATCCCATAAAATGCAAATAGCTCGTCTAAAAAATCACGATATTAATAATTATATAATAGCATTAAACATTAAACATTTACTCGAGTATAAAATTTAAATCCATTGAAGAAAAATTAAAGAGTTCCAAAAGAATTCTTCCATCTTTGAAACGACAAAAACTTCCTTTCCGCGGATGAATAGACGGGCAGAAGGACGATCAGAACGGTGCGGATGTGAAATAAAGAAGAAGGAAGAATCAGGGAAAGTAGCGGTAAGAAATTCCGCGACGCTTTGTTCCCGCGGGGACAATGTCGAATGTCGTGCTCGTGCAGACGTTTAAATCGAAACTGAATAAATCAGCGACGAGGCCGGGATTCTTATTTAAACATGGGAAACGGAAACAGTGGGTTACAATTAACCGGAATAATCGTAGCGTTAACAATAACTTCCGCCTGTAATTTTTTCGAAACGACGAACCTTCCAACCCTTCCACCGTTTCCACCACAGTGGAGTTTCCCCGTGGCTTCCGGCCCCTTGCATCTGAAATTCCATGGAATCGATGTAACCTTTAAGCCTGTGGATTCCTCTTTTTTTAACAGACATCTTGAATAAGCGAAATCATCGTGAATGTAGATGTAATATTTTTCATTCATTATTTAATGTAGAATCTTATTATAGGAACACCGGGTTCAAACGGTTGTTAAAGATTGAATTGAAATGAAAAATGTAATTCATAATTATTAATAGATAGAAAATTAGAAATCTTAGAGTCTTTCTTTTTTTTTAAAATCATCATGCAATGTTAAAAATCGAGGATGAATTACAGTTCTATTATCAGAAGTTACTTTTGCTTTTTTCGCATTGATCAGATCTCTAATAATATTTTAACTGAATATTATATTTGGATATTATATTTGGATAGTATCGAATTACTCGCCATTTCCAACCTCGATCCATTTAATTCCTATTAAAAATACGATTGAATTGTAAAAATCTAAACTGATCGACAATAACAGTGGATTATTACAAATATATTTGAGAGTACAACTATCAAAAAATTATTCTCGAAAGTTTATTTTTCATTAGACATTATTATTATTATTGAAAGTGAAAACTATCATTTGGTCATTTTTAATTTTTTCAATGATTCTTGAAAAATTTTATTCTCAAATATATTTGCACGAATGTAGTTCAGACTCTTGTCCCTGTCACAAACAATTTGTTTGACGATAGAACAATGGAGGGTTAATTATCTTCGATGATGCGTTTAAATTCGTCGTTGCCAACGTGTCAAAAGAAGTAAACGCGAAGATATTTGAAATTCGTCCTTTTTCTTCTTTCTGTTCGAAGAAATCGAAGCGGAGGTTGATTCGATTAGAAGTTGGTCTTCGCACAGGAGAGACTCCACTGCCCTCTAGGGAAGACTACGGAGTTTTCCAGACTTGCGGTGGTCCAGGAAGATCAACCTTACTCGACAGATCGAAATGCACTCTGGGAATTTGACGACGATGAGGGATGAGAAGGACTCGATCTTTGAGAAACATGGAGTGTCGCGTTGGATCTTTGCAGAAATTGTACGGATGCGGCTTATCTTTTTTTCCTTCTTGGCTTCTGAACAATATTGAGATGTGCTAAAAGTTATTTCTCTTGTCTCCAAAGTATTAAAGTCTCAAAATATCATTTTTAAATGAATTTTGAAGAATAACTTCGAATATCAAAGATACCAAAGTACTCAATGCTTCGAGTAATCTGAATTGTACACTTTTAATATCAGTATTCAATGTTTAAAAGTTTGCATATCACTTTAATATCGAATCAAAGTTTTGAAGAATTTAAAGCATCGAATGTTCAAAGTATCGAAAATCATTATTATTAAAACATTAAATATAAAAAAGAAATAATATTTCTTCTACATCGTACTTTAAATCTATCAAAACTTTATCTGTTATTAAAGTGGAAAATCCAAATTTCTTCCATAACATTTCCAATAATTTTTAGTTCGCGATAACAAATCTGAAAATTCTTCAAAGATGTTCGAGCCATTTAAAGATCTAAGAATACGCATTTCGCGTATGGTAATACGTGCACTTTCCAAGGGGTTACCGGAAATTTACGTAACCTTAGAGCATACATGTACGAAGCACGAAGAAACTGTGTACAAAAGTTTGCTGCAGCAACAATGAGTTCCTAGCCTGAAAGCATGCCAGACGCAGGAACGTAACGAGTTATGAATAGAATGGTGGCCACGTAATCATGGCAAAGAAGAAAAAGAGGAACAACGAACGTATAACATCGAACGCATGAACGAAAGTGTTGTATCGAGGGAAATGAGCGTGTAATTATACGAATAATTAACACGCTTTAATAACTAATAAGTAATAGCTTTTTGTCGAGCAGCTGATTAATAAAATTAATAAAACTCTTGGTCGGCGATTATACTTTCAATGTGTCTTTCTATACTATTTCTCAAATGTTTCTATGTTGCATAATTTATCATTTTAACTAGTCATTGTTCTATATCAAAAATATATTTGTCGATTAGAGGAATATTGCTTGTTTTACTTTATTCGAGAATTTTAATAAGAGTGGTATTCTATTTAATTGAATATATGTGTGTGTGTGTGTGTGT
>NW_006263502.1:352941-358295 GCF_000469605.1 Apis dorsata
ATTCATTAAAAAATAATTATTTTTTACTTGTTTGTCTGAGAGAAATATAGAATTGTATATCAATTATGAATTTTCTTCCAATTTTGTCAGTTTTTTAATATTCGAACAATAATAAAAAGTTTTTCTACTATATTCAAAATTGATCCACTGCGAATTTTATTTGAAATTGGAAATCTGAATGTGATTCCTTTTTAAAAATATATAAAGTTGAATTTAGACAATATTTTCATTAAAAAAGAGGCGTAAAATAAATTTTTAGTTTACGAATCTTTTCAAATTAATTTTTCTTTAAATTCCAATTCTTCCTCTTTTTTTTCTTTTTAATTGCAACCCTTTAAACAAATTCTGTAATAACACGATACGAAAGTGCAAAATTAAAAAATTGAAAATCATTACAAATCTTTCTTACAAAATTTTTCAAAAAAAAAAAGAATTATCAAATTATCTCGAAGTAGCTCAAGCGATCGTTCTCCACCAAAGTACCACGAACTTGGACGTTTTCCAATTAAGCCGATCCAATTAACCTACGTCACCCTAACTTTTTGACACATTTTCGACCATTAACGATGTTGGAAATACCATTCGATTCATTTTAAATTCTCACATATCAAGTGTGATGGGTTTGACAAGAGTTGACCATTGAGTGCGATGTTATGTCGAACATCTTTACGTAATCCACTCAGACTGATAGGTTTTTGCTTCGCGTTTCGAAACAGAACGATTCTCACCCTGTTTCCTTCTCGATATATTGCTTTGCACAATATTTAGATTGCGTGCAATTTAAATATTTTTCGCATGTTTCCGTGAAAACCTCGGTGATAAATATATTAACGACGTTTCACATTGTTTCACTCATCCATTGAATTTTTATTTAATTATCGATAAGAATTTTTCATTCTATTTTAATTTCATTGTGTATATAAAATTGTTATACAGGGAAATATATGTTTTGATACGAATTTTTAATCGAATTATTATATACATTAAATATTATTATTTGGAAAAGATTTGATTCGATCGAAGATATTATTGAAAAAAAGATTTCAATTATTTAGTCATTTGAAAACAAATAAACGGTTGATTTATTATTTCATGATCGTTAATTGATTTAATCATATTTGGTAATATTTATTTTTAATTTAATATTAATGTATTAATTTGTTTGTTAACCTATTCAATTTAGATTATATTAATGTAATTTTTATTAATCCAATGAATAAATATTCGAGCAAGGAAATTAATAAGTGATAATATTATATATTCTTTTCTTTGTTGTTATAAAATAATATTTTAAAGTTTAAATATAACGGGATAAATAAAGTGAGCAAAAATTATTGTTGTCAGAAAATATAAAAACATATATAAAATTGTGCATTATCGTAAAAGTATTAAAAGCTTAAATTTTAAAATATAATCCAACAACTTTCACGGTAATATCTCATTTCTTTCCATCTGTGTTCTACGTTGCTTACCAGAAGATTGACAGCTAAAGAATATTTCTTTTACTTCTTCAATTCGGAAAGAGATATAAATATTTTACGATCCTTCAATCGAACGTCGTTTCAACATTTGTTAAAATATGAATGTAAAAAGATTTGTACATTTAGATGTGTAAAAAGGAAATCTTGAAAATTTATAATAAAAAAAAAAAAAACAAGAATTTAACCCATCATTTGACGAATCTGACAAGTTCTATTACTAAATTCTAAAAACTTAAAAGAATCACCAAGCGATATATTCCAATTTTTAACAATTAAAAATTTTAAAACATTAAGAAAATAACAAATCACTCGAATTTTCGAAAACGATTCACTCAAAAAAAATTCAAGAAACGTTTCACGAGTCACCGAGTTTCAATCCAAAATCGATACAAAACTAACAACAACTAAAAAATATCACTCTTACATAAGCTCTTTCAAATCCATCGAAACTACACGATCAATCCAACATTAAAACCCATCCCTCGTTCCAAACACGTATTCCACAATATTATCCAACTTGAAAAAGGAAAAAAATCATCCGACAAACCAAACCATTATTCTCATCGATCCAACAACCCCCCAATCGATTATTTAACCCTGCCATTTTCGTTTCACCCTATATAATTTATACAATTTCTACGTAACCTATAAAACGAATCGAAGTCTTCTACTTCTCCTACGAAAAAAAAAAAAAAAAATAAAAAAAAAACAATATATCCAACGAAACCATTCGAAAACGGATAAATTACAAGAGCATCGTTGGCATACTCGATCGATGCAGAGAATCCCTCTTCCTCCACCCCCTCTCCTTTCTCTCCCTCTCGATAATCGGTCACTGGGAAATATCGATATCGATGTCGACGTGTGACCTATCTGCATTCAGGTGAAACGTCCTTCCAACCCCCTCGCAACCAACCTCCTTGCACTCCCCGCTGCCCGCCTCCTCCGTCTGATAATCCGACGTGAAAAATTGCGTTTCTCGGCGCGAGATATACGCGACCCTCCTCCCTCCCCTCTTTTAAAGAGCGAAAATCTGATATTTCACTCCGCGTCACTGAAGATGACGCTATTGTCACATTGTCAAAAATCACGGGCGGATAAATATATAGATGGTGGTGACGTTGGGGATGCTAATTAGAAACGGAGGAGGGGGAGAGGGTGCGTGTGTTTTTGATGTCAGGGATGGACGGTTAACGTGGTGGACGGATAAATTGGACGGCGAAGCTTCGTTTTTGCTGATACGACCCGAATGTAATTATGCACGGGGTGTGTAATGCGATGTCCAATGGGATGGAGCGGGATTGGGAATTGTGTAGTTTTGGTGTACACGCGGAATTTAGTTTGTTTCCATATCGGTTTCGCGATATTATTAGTTTTAGAAGTTTTGTTAATAGTTTCTTTCTTGTAATTATGTTTAGAGAAATTTTAACGAAATGTTCAAATTTGATTAATGGAAATTAATAAAGTGGAACAACATGACAAATATAGATATGTGATTTTTCAAAGATATTTTACATAAATTACAATGAATTTATTGCTTTGCTATGCTTATTTCTGAAAATCAAACGTTGAGATATCTTGTAATTTATGATATAAACATTTATATCCAGGTATAAATCATTTTTCTTCTTTTCCTTTCTCATCCATCCTTCTCTCTTTCCCTTTTTCTCTCTCTTTCTCTTTCCATCAGATAGATTTCCATAAAGTCCAATTCCAGAATAATGATTAATAACTTTCTCCATAAAAAAAAGAAGAAATTTTCGAGAAGGAAAAATTAAATTGCAAGAAAAATATAGCAGATCCTGGTTCCTTTTACGCTGAAATATTTCCCAAAACTATGAAGTTGCCCACGAAAATTCAATTCGTTGTTCACCCTATAATTGAACGCCGCGTCGTAACTTTCCGTCCCAGTTCCCGGCAGTTTTGAATATCGCACAACGCGTAAATCGAAGAATCGAGGGCGGAAAAACGAGCCAATGTTCCCTCGAACTTGGAACATTTCCGCAAATCCGAACTATGTACGTATATTTCCAAAAGTTTCCCTTTCCCCTCCAATTTTTTACACGAGAATTCCCCACTCCGCCTCGAGCTCGCGTTTCGCAGAAATTTTCCACGATAACTGAAGAGAGTTTAATACACGCCGATATTTCTCGCTACGTTACACGTCCAAGTTAATGAGAGGCGGTTGATGTTACGCGGTGCAACGGGGGAGGAGATTGAAGTGAAACACGATTATTGAGAAGCGAAGATCCCAGCCGGTTGATCGTATTTGATGTTGATTCAAGTTTGCCGAAGAGGAATCACTTTAAAAGTTGGCCGTAAGTTGGCCCGTCCCTCCTTCATAATAATTTACAAAGTAATAGGATTACGTGAAACGATAGTCGTAAACTTCTCTTCTGCAAAATTTCTAAAATTGTTGAATATCTGTTTAGAATTGGTACACATTAGAAATTAACAACTTGTGACCGATTCCAACTTCTTTTATTTGTTTCATATTTCCAGAAAAGTGTCTCACGAACATATATATCAATGCTTCGTATAATTTCAGTAATCAATTGTGCTAAGCAGATGTTAAAGTTTTCCTAAGATTGCATTTTTATAATGATTCTCTTATATTCTCTTTTTACAAAATCGACAAATAGATTTTTCTGATGGTGAGAAAAATAATATATTCATATATTATTCAAATTTCAATATAATAATTTATTCATCCTGTTCAAAATATCTTTCTAAGTCTACGGGGAGACAATGGTCATCCGGAGAAGAGGTCCTTTGTCGAAATAGAAGTCGAAACAATGATCAAGAGGGTGCTCAAAAATTCGCGAATATTTCGTCTTGTGTACGAAACAAATTTTATTGTTGGCCCCCGCGTCATTAACGTGGTGGGTGGGATCCATGGGTACCGCAATTTTGCGCGTCGAAACCGCGGAAAATAATTAAACTTTGCCGAAAGCACGTGGCGCATTTCGGTATTCGAGTAATCTCCTTTGTCAACCGGATGAAATTTCCGGCCGCTTCATTTGTCCGTTTTGCACGCGTTTAATATCACGCCTAGCGGATTTTCACATCATGTTTCGTTTAATGCTTTCAATTGCACACCTTCGACCGTTTGTTAAAACGATATTCTCTTCGATGTCTTTTCTGACCCGAATCATATCTTTTCCTACCTCGATCTATCTTTGAAATTGATGACCACGAATATCCTTTCTGTATCCGCTCGAAAACGATTCCATTATCGAAATACGAAGAGTAATAAATGATGATTTTAAAAAAAAAAAATATCTAAAATTTGTGTATACATATGAGATTTATTTTATCCGAATTTTTGAGATTTTCCAGATTAAAAATCCGCTGTATGTATAAAAATTTGGTTCATATTGATGTATAAAAGCGAAAAAGTAAATTTTTTCTAAATGAAATGAATAAGAAACTAGATTAGTTCGTGTTTTTTATCAGAAGTTACTCAGGAATATGGTTATATTTAATATGAAAATGAATGGTAAACTAATAAATAGAAAATTTCAATAAACTTTTAAATATTTCAAAGTACGAAATTCAATTAATTCAACAGTAAAAATTTGGATTTGAAAGCATCGACAAATTAAATAATTTGAATCTATTTTTTTTTCAAATCAAACATCAAGAACGATTTATATTTAATCAATCTTGAAAATTATATCCAAGTGCAAACAACTGGATTTAATCGTTTCGTTAGAAAAAAATTTCAAAAATTTATCCACTGAAAGGAAACGAATCTGGAAAACTTCCTGCGTGCTTTTTGATGGCAACAGTCAGCGTTATATTGCTTCCAAAAATGTCGAGTTAACATTTCAAAAAGTGTACAGTAAAAAAAAAAAAAAAAAAAAAAAAAAA
>NW_006263502.1:358587-361991 GCF_000469605.1 Apis dorsata
ACAAATCCCTGGAGGATATATTAAAATTCTTTTGCACAACTAGTTCGTAAAAATTCTCAATATTGATATCGAAGAAATGTTCCTTTAATAAAAATCGACTCTGCGATCGCTAGCTTCGTTTTCAATGAAAACTTTGTACGGTTTATCAAACTTTCGTATATTTTCTGAGTCGTATAATGGCATCTAAAGCATTTCTTTCGACGTACAATTCTTTCATAATAAAAGTAAAATAAAAGAAGAACAATAATAAAATTTACGACGAGAGATTCGTTGTTAAAATTAAACACAGATTTTTAAATAATTATAATTCAAATAAAAATTTTTTTTTACATTTATGTAAATTATTATTCAACGAAAAGTAACGTTTGATGGTATTCTCTTTTTTATTATTGAAAAATAGAAAATATGAAAAGATATTAAATTTTTTTCAAAAACTTCTTGTTAAACTTTTTCTAAAAATCTAAACGATGAAGTTTATCCATAACGATGAAGAATTTCATTTCAACTTTTATAAAATATGTAACATACATGAGATACATAAAAATCTATTAATATTCTATACATATTACAATTTAATATTTTATAAATTGAAATTATTTTTGTGGACAATTGAAGATTGGATATTGAAAATTATTTATAATTAATAATATAATTTTAAATCATCAAAATATGTAAAAGTATTTAACATAATATATTATTTGTTATACATTTTAAATACTTTCCTATTTTTATTTCAATAATTTAAAATTAAATATCAAAAAACAATTTTTACGCCCAATGTTTACTTTTTACAAAAATAATTTCATCGGGCAATTAACGATCTAATTAAAATTCCATAATTTGACATAAAATGCCAAGTGTAAAAAACCACGAAGGGAAAAAGTTTTTTAACGCGCGTGCACTTCGCCTGTATAATGAGCGTATATAATATTTGCATATTTCCTGGTGGACGTACTTACTCATGACGTTATTTATTACGCCCCTCTGACAACCCCCTCCTTCACCCTGTTCCCGAAAGAATATGGTTTTGAATATTTCATATCTCTCTTCCTTACCTGTTACATGGCACAAACACGAGTTATTAATAATTTAAAACTCGATCGAACGAGGAATACACGAGGAGTGTGCTTAATGGGGGAGGGGGGATAAAAATTGTATAAGCAAAACTCGAAACTGGTTATTCGATTTAAAATGGAGAAACGTTTCTGCGATTTATGCAGTTTATCCCCTTTCTTGGATCATTGGATACAAGTGAAATAGTTTAGAGTTCGAGGTTTAAAGTATCGAGAAATAATTTTAAAGAGAAGATGATTTATTAGAATATGAACGTTTATATGAAAACTGTCATATTCATCCATTTATTAGAAATTTACATAATGATTTTTATGATAGGATATAACAAACAATTCTAATTTAAACAAAATTTTTTCTAATCAAACAACTTGTCATCGTAAGTATTAAATTTCTCAAAGAATCAAAATTATAATAAATCCATGCAAAATCTAGAAATCTAAGGTAAATAAGTAAAATTCCTTTTTCATATTCTATCTCATAAATTCATCCCAAAGTTGATACAAAAATTACCAAAATTCCAAAAAGCTTACAAACAAATCAATAAACCTATAAACAACCAAACAAATTCCCTCTAAGATCGTACTTCGTCGCATGAAATGACAATCTCCAAACAGAAACGATCAAAATTTCGAGAAATTTAAAGAACAAATTCCTCCCTCCTTCCGTATCTCATCCCTTCTTCGAAATGGCAATCGTCCACGGCACGCGACGAACTCGATACCGAGGCACACACAAAACGATCTTTGTTTTAAATTATTCATTCGAGCGCCCCTCCCCTCCTCCCCCTCCGTAATCCCAGCTCGGTGAAAGATTAATCGAGTTAGGAAAAGTTGATTGCGGGAACACGGTGGGGAAAGACTCTCGCGGCCGACCAATGTCCCCAGGAAAACGATTTACGGTGGTAAGAGCTGATCCGTAACAGCTACATAGACGTAAGCTTATTCGAGAACACATTTCCCATTTGCATACGAAATGTATCCCCCACCCGGTTGGTTAAGCCGTTTGTGACCCGCGTCCAACGGAATCACAATGACCCGGGGATACCCTGAGAAACAATGCTCGAAGGTATCCATCGCGAATAACCGGTTAACCGTATGCCCACCCACGTCTATTCGATTGAACGCATTCGCCATGTATTAATCTTTCCAACTCGTGCTTGTAATCGCTTCGAGATCTCGCGATATCGCGATTCTATTGTCTCCCCTGTTGACACGTATCGTTATCGACCATCGATTGAATGAATTTATGTGTCGTAATACGATCAATATAGCAATCGTGTTATTCGTGAAAATGGGAGGAAAAGAGATTGGAGGGTTTCTTTAAAAAAATCTTCTTTTTTTCTCTCTCCCTTCAATAATTGTTGAAAACGAGAAATTAAGGGGAATTGGGAATCGAAATTGAAGTGTACGATGAAATTCTGAAACATTGGCTCTCGACTGACTATTATATTTTTATTATATTTTTGTAAATATCAATTTGACTTCACGGAAATAGAAACTAGAAATTTTTACAGTACGGATATGTATTCCAATGGAAAAATAATTGAAACTTAAATTTCCATATCCAAAATAATATTAGCTAAAATTAAATCTACAATTATTCGATATCATTCATACAAAACGAAGCATAAAAACATACGATATATACTACTTGAATAAAACTTCATCCATGCAGCCCAATTATTCAATCTCCAAACTACTACTGTTTCGAACAGAATCCATCACGATTCGAACGTAATAAAATCGAGTTACGCTTGGTAAACACGCGAAACAAAGGTTTCGAATATTCATGTGTGGTATGGAGGCAAAATTCGTCGAGTTCTAATCAAACTTGGCAAACGATTCCCTCGACGGTTGTTCTCCAGAAGATTTCCATCATCGTTCTCCATTTGTCTCGAGCCACCTCGTCCTATCCTCCTCTGTCAAACTCTTGTTTTTTTTCTTTTCCATTCCTTGGCATCGTCCTGCGCTATCCTTGCAATTTACTTTCAAACGCGTCATCTCGAGATCATTCTCGTGATCCTTTCGCGGCTTTCTTTCACGGCGTAAAAAAAAGAGAAAAAAAAACATCCTCGCAACGCAATCATTCCGCTTCGAAAATCGTCTCTAATACCTCGGGAACGTATTCATGCATTTTGGTAGAGGGAAGATATTTTTCTTTCAGAGAAATCTTATCGTTCGTTTCTTTCTCGAAAAGTCACATTTCTCCCTCTTATTTAATTTCATCCGAGTCTCCCGAATGGGAGAGACTGCCAGTTCGACTTTGACTGCTGACTACGGAATTGCGGTTCTGCGACACGGTAAATCAACGAAGAGATGATTTTTTTTTTT
>NW_006263502.1:362250-368750 GCF_000469605.1 Apis dorsata
TCTATGATTAATGTATCTATTTTTTTCTTCTTTTTAAGTATTGCATTCATGTATTATTTTTATATAAATTTTATTATTCGCTCGGTTGTCGTTCATAAAGAACAATTGATTTATCAAGTGTTTGTATATTGAATTTATAAAATGTAAATTTAACGAATTCACGAAAAAGATTCGATATTTATGTATTATGAATGTTTCCTTGGATCATACACAAGGATCGTATCCTCCTGGACAATTGAATTGAGATTTGAAAGAAGATATTGACATATCATACAGAGATATATACACAGCGCATATCTTTCACGTAGTTATTTATTTTATATGGAATGTATAAGTACAAATTGATAATAAAATAATGAAATTGTAATTATTAAACTCTTCTTTTAAATTTTTCGAAAATTAAAATATAAAAATATAAATTATATTTTTATATATAAACGTTAACTTGAATTAACAACGATTGTTACGAGATACATATCAGAGAAAATGGATGCAAGAATTATACAGATGAGATCCAAGTTTCCTGAATTAACAACGAGCCTTTAATTCGAATCATGAAGTAATAGCTCTTAAAAGTTTTCGCGTTTAACAACTAATCAACTTCTCGCGCAGAAAGATAATCATAAAAGATCCAATGATCTCGAGCAAGTTACAAAGATATATATATATTATATATATATCTTGCTTGTCTAAAAGATCGAACCACTATTGAGGAAAATGAGATCCACTTTACAAGTGAAACTTCGACGAAACCTATCACTTTACGCCCCGCTCGAATTCAAAACTTGTTCGAACCATGGAATCTTAGTTCTTTCGTAAGAAATTTCCGTCCTTCCCACCCCTTCAATCTTGCAATGTATTCTGCTACATTGCGCTCAACTTGGACCAGTTTTAAGACTCTTCAAAGTTAACAAACGATGTTCTCAAACGGTTAGTGTACAGAAAAAAATTCTATAAAAATATAGTGCCGTAGATTATCAAGATTATCTAACAACGTAGAACTGGGTCGTTCTACGAAGCGTAAAGCATTGTTTTAATTATTAATAAAAAAGCACGTGGTTGATCTTAAAAGAATTTTATTCGTCTTTAACGAATTTAATTAATTTAGAATTTGATTAGAATTTAGGTCTATTTTTATTAGAAAATTAAATGAAAAAAAAATGTAGAATATTTTATATATTAAGAAATATTAATGAAAAGTAAACATTAACCTATTTTAATATAGAATTACAAATCCTGTTTCTTAAAACTTTTCTAACTTTTAAAAACATAAACTAAATCCAATGAAACAAGGTTTTCTATTAGACAATATCTTCTCTTCTTTATCTTAAATGCCTTGGAATAAGAATTTTTGGAGCATTAAGCTAATTGGAGATATAAATATATGTATACAATTTCAATTTAATTTATAAATATTCAAAAAAAAAAGAAAAGATTTTTTAAAAAATCAGCATGAGTTTGATTTGAAAACAAAAGTGACTAATATTTAATATCTATATTAATCATCATTTTTCCTCGTATTCGCGGGAAATTTTAAAATTATATCCCTCAAAATATTTCAACGAAAATATCAGAAGATCTTTTTCACGTTATATCACACGTTACCAGTTCGCAAGGATCATACATTAAACTATTCCACGTGAAAATAACATGCACTTCCGGTCCATTCTTCTGTTTCATCCATTTCGTGCTCCGTAGAAACGGCTCGGCCCGCGCATTTCTACAACCCCATAGCACCAATCCCCTTTCGAAACCGTATTCCATTCCGCCTCTCCGTTCCATTACCCCGCACGCTTTCCTTTTTACAAAGGGAACAAAAAAACACACACACACATACGCACACATCCTGTAAACCTAGCTATCGTCGTTCTTAACCTGTCACAGGGGATTGTAAACGAAATCTCGTGATTTCCGAAAATGGCACAATCCACATCCTTCTTCTCGTTCTATAATATCTAAAAAAAAATATAAACTTAAGGGAAGAAACTTTGAACGACTTTTCAAAGATCCAAGATTTATAAGTCCATTTCGAGGATCAACTTACTTTCATCGATATTATTATTGTTATTATATTATTTTTATATTCAATTAAACAAATTTGAATATGTTTTGAATAATATGAAAATCTAATAAATAAAAATATCATTTTATTATATTATATTGATATATATATATTGATAATGTCAATAAAATTGCCCACTTGACTTATCATAAAAATTCCCTTAGAAAAAGGGGAAGTAATATAATTGTATTATGATTGATACAAATGAACATGAAAAGTAAATAATGTAAAAGATCAATAGATTAAGGATTTTCTATATCTTTCAAAAAAAAAAAAAAAGATTTTTTCTAACAATCTAATTAATCCCAATAATCTTAATTATGAATTTATCGACAAAAGAAATTGATAACTCAAAGATTTAGATTCTATTTCATTTCCTAAGCATTAAAAGAATCTGATAAAAAAAAACAGATTTTGTTTATGTGTACTTCGATCAAACAAAACATCTCATAGAAAAGTCAAAGTTTCATGTTAGTTTCCGTTAGGTCGACGACCTGTGACGTAAGTTATGAGGGTGGAGGGCATAACGGACCGATGGAGTGGAATGGGGTGGCGGGATTAAACTCACCCCCTCACGCGCGATGCTGATAGCGGACACTTTATGTTATTACGATAAACGCCGGTGCAACCGGGGAAACCAAGCTTAAATTTTCGACCCGTCGATGGCATTTCCGTCGCGGAACACTTCGATGGAAGGGATAGAAACAATAGAATAAAAGAGAATTTCAATCCTGGGGACTGGATTCATGCAAGTGAATGATTCTCCAATTGTGCAAAAATTCTACAAATATTCCTTCTTTCAGATTTTTTTTTTTCGAGCTTTTAAATTATTAAAGATAGTGTAGTATTCGTGTTATACTGTCTCTGTTGTTCGAAATTTTGGACATTGCATTTGCAGATATGAATGAATAATTCAGCAATCATTGCTTCTGATCTTTCAATATTGAATCGTTTAACAATTATACCTTGTAATTCTTAAAATTTTTATCTAATGAAACTAATCTTTAAGAGTTTTCAAAATCAAGTTACAAACAATTCTGCTGCGTGAAAATTTCATTCAATCAGAGAATAAAAACCACGTCTAAAAATTAAATAATTAAAGAAACCCTTGCGACTCGTCCAGAAGAATCGAATAAGAATCGAAACTTTCCGGTTAAATAAATAAATTTCGTGATATTACTTACATCACGATCTCTGACTGATCTAATTCCAAGGACCACTTCGTGAGGGTTAGCCGTGGAAAATAAAATTAGGAAGACTTTCAGCAGACGGAATCACTCGTGCCCTTAGTAGAGTAACAGTTTCTGTATCGCGATATGGTGACCATCATAACAATAATCGTATATAACTGTCACAAGAGATCGTCCAAGTTAATAAAGTATGGTAACTTCGTCGAAAGTATCTATCCAGATATGGTAGAAGGGAACGAAGCACGAATTACATTAGCACAGAGAACGAATTACATTGGGGAAACTGGAGGATAAAGTATAGGGGGAAGTATAGAGAAAGAAAGAGATAAAGTAGGTGGACGATAGGGGTGGGATCGATAAATTATAAATCCCAGAGGATAATTGCAAATGAAGGGATGACATAAATCTTCGATTATTTGCGATAATCGAGGGAGCGATAGTCGCGAATGAAGCTACAAAATCGTGAATTATTGATGGATATTGGTATTGCGATATTTGTAGTTGATTATTTAATCAGTGAATTTTGTAATGATCGAAAAAAAGTGGATTGTAAAAATGTTGGATTGGAATTGATACAAACAATTGATAGAAATTTGACTCAAATTCCAATATCGATCGATCTCAAAATTTTCTTGATTTTGAAGAAAATTTTAGAATTTTTCAAATCCTCCAAGTCTTCAAATTTTAATATTTCTTCGATGTGTATATATATACGTCGATCAAATACCAATATAATTCTAATATTTCTCAAATCTTAATATTCTTTAAAATATTTTCCAATTCCAAGATATTCAAAATCAATATCTGACTTTCAATCCGTTCATCCATTCGTCTCGCTCATCTAATCCTCCGTCTTTCACCCGTAAAATTCAGAATCCTCGTTCTTAAAATTCCTAACATCTTTCAAATCCTAACATTTTTCGAAAGAATCCTATTACATTTCATAAATTCCTTCACTTTACCTAAAATTGAAAATATTTTACTCTAAATTTCAATTCCAAAACAATCACTCGGATAAATTCAAAGATTAGCACTACAAATCGATTCCTTTATTTATCTATCTTCCATCAAACATTACCCGTAAAATTCATGATCATCCATGATCATCTTATTCCCAAGAATCTCAAAAATGTAAATCATATAATTTATAACTTCTTACAGGGACAGAGAAGAATTCAATTTTAAAAACCGTTAAAATCCAAATAATTTCAAAAATCAAATTCATCCCCTATTACCTTCCTCCGTAAAATATTTCATCCCCAAGAATCTGAAAGAAACATAATAAATTACCATCACGAAGCTCTCGATGTAACGTAATATTAATACTGACCGTCGTCATGAAAACTGATTTACGCGAAGCCATGTGAATCGGCGCTGGTTTCCGGTCTTAAGCTCAGAATGCATCGCGATGGAAGAACGGACACAGTTTATCCAGACTTTGTGCGCGGTTTATGGGTCGACCAATATTCGCGTTCAACCCGAAGTCACCCCCGATTGATCGACATCGATGAAAGAGATGGCGACTCTACTCGAATACGATACTACACATACGTGTACAGTCGCTGTATACACACTGTATGGAACGAAATATTTACGAGCCAATGGGTGGACACATCGATGGCCAGCCCGTCTGAAAGTATTTTACACCGCGTGACGTTATTTATAACTTCATAACCGGGTCTATCTATCGGTGCTCGATAGAGGGCGTCGTGGATCGATCGATTTGGACGGTCGAGTGCCGCTTATTTCGTATCGAGCTCTTCCTGGAAAAACGACCTCCGATCGGGCAGAGGAAACGGCTAGTTTGGAAATGACGGATCGAGTGGAGTGATATTGCAATCGAGACCGAGATTTCCAAGATTTGGAGATACGAATTGAAAGGGTGTGGGAGATATTTGAACGGTTTCGAGTTGGTAACAATTGAATCGCGAATTCGGAAGGAAATTATAATGGAAGAATTATTTGTATAGGAGATATATCGATTTCGAATGTTTGAATCTTTATATCAGTGAACATTTTGTATAATTTGTATTGTAATTTCTTTCAAACGAGGTACAGTCATTCTTATTCTCGAATTTTCTTTCTTAATTTCGATACAAATATATCGATTTTGATTCTTATATATTTTTTTAATTTTTGAGATTGAGAAAATCGTTGAATTTTACCTTCATTCTGATCTTTTAAATTTTTTTATTAATTAAAAATTGATTGCCTTTCTGTAATATCCTTTTAAAATGAAATTCTAGAATCTTTTATAATCAAGATTTTATTTGTTATTTGTATATTCTCTCTTTATCCATTAAAAATATTAATTCAAGATATTTTCTTTCTGTGAAAAAATCTGATCTAGCAAGATTATTCGACACTTTTAACGATTTTAATGAGTATAATTACCGGCACATCAAAAAGCATGGATACGAAATTTCCAGTCACCCCAATTTACTCGTCGCCATTTCTCTAGAAATACGATCAGCTGCAATTCGACGAAATCGTGAAATTGGAAATAAAATTACACGTACTCCTATCAACATGTCCCCTTTAGGGGAGCAAATACAATCAATGAAGACGTGACACGAGGGAAAATAATTTTCCTTCATCCCTGCTCGTAATTACCGTCTGTCTTTTGAAGCATCATGTGTTTAATGATAATGAAAAAGCAACAAAGAACTTGTAAAATTTAATGTTGCATTGAATAATAAAATATTGAAAAAAAAATGAAGATCATAAATACGTCTCATTAATCATTGACCAAACTTTCTATCGTACAAATTTTGAAGAAATATATCGAAAAATCTCATAGAATATTCAAATTTTAGATTTTGTGAATTGTTTGAATTTGAAATTTTATAATTAATTCTAATTAACTTCTTAGCTTTAGTGAAATTAATTTTTTATTTAAAAAATTAACATGTCCTAATTTTCTACTTTTTGTTATATATTCTTTAATTCGATCAAGATTACTAAAACTGTATTGACTAAAGAAGAAACATTTCAAACGTATGAAAAATACACGAGAAATATTGGTAACGTAAGTAGGACAATTTAATTTTATTCGCAACTTTACGTTACTTAACTAATCTAATCATTAGAAAAAAAATCTATTCGAACTACTACTAATTCTGATACTTTCCAAGATATTAATTATAAGTATCAGATTTCAAGAATATAATATTTGTAACATAAATAGTACTCAATTTATCTTTACAACTTATGTTACTTACTCGACTAATCTAATTTAAATTATCGAT
>NW_006263502.1:369276-402588 GCF_000469605.1 Apis dorsata
TTATAAGTATCAGATTTCAAAAATATAATATTTGTAACATAAGTAAGTACTCAATTTATCTTTACAACTTATGTTACTTACTCGACTAATCTAATTTAAATTATCGATTAATTATAAGTATCAGATTTCAAAAATATAATATTTGTAACATAAGTAAGTACTCAATTTATCTTTACAACTTATGTTACTTACTCGACTAATCTAATTTAAATTATCGATTAACCTAAGTTAAATTATCTCTACTAAAAAATATATTCATCTTTGATCTATCCTTAAAATACTTTCATCTTTCAATATCAAATATTTAAATATCAACGATAAAAAAATCCTAAAAGCTACCTTCAAAAATCTCGTATTACATTATGAAATTTTATTGTTCAAATAATCATACTGTTACAAAATAATCGTATTTTGATATTGTGAGGAAACAAAGAACAAAGATCGAATATCACATGCGCCATTTGAACATTCTATGATTCCGTTCGCAAAGAATATGAGAAACAAACCGAACACCTTTATCCCAGTTAAACAAATAGATATCTGGATCGATAGATATATCAATTCATCTGCATACGAAGCCTACACGTTTCGCGTACACGTTTTCGATCTCTCGAAAGTCTGATGGCCTGCGACGGATATGCAGTTCGGTTTACGAGCCATTTTATTGCGACAGTTTGGCTGTGGTTTCGTTCGAACGAAGAAGAGGAAAAAAAACAAAAAACGTGGAAGAAAGGAGTGAGCCAGTCACCACTTGAATCCAGTAAATTGGCAGGTGATAATGGCATCGTTAACTGAGGAAAAAGTTTCCCCAAAGCGAGTGTCCGCATCGTGCTAGAGGCTTCCGGCCACATCGAAAGCGATGGCCGCTCGTTGAAGAACGGATTAAAACCGTCACGGATAAAATGGCGACGAAGAATTTTTTCCAATCCAGGATACGAGTTTTTCCATTAATGATTCGAATTAATTTTGTATCGTTTCAAATTGATTTGGAATCGATGCTATTATGTATATCGAAATTTTATCAGTGAATTTAACTCTGAACCATTCCTCTTTTGCATCGATATACCGATCTTGCTATTTAGATTATATCTCGAATAAAATGGAGATTTGACGTATTTCTTGAAATTCAATTTAAAACGTATCGAATATCCCTCCTCGAATTTTAATTCAATTTTTGGATATAAAAGAAATTTACGATAGCCTAAATTTTATTTTAAATTCAATGTGTAAAAGTTGCAAGCTTATTGTTAATATATTTATTACCAAAAATGCTCGCGTTATTTCTGTATTGTGAAGAAATCCAACATTTTTCTAAATCTAAATTTTTTGAACAACATCTCTTGAGAGAAATTCTCTAATGTGAAGTATTTAGATCGATTAATTGATAAAAATATTTTCAAATGTACAAAAAAAAGAGATTCAAATGAAAGTACCTCGCTGTTCTTACTCCATTCCATTTCCTTGATATTCTCTCCCCGTTAAAAATATCTTTGTGAAATTTTTTCGAAATCATCGAATATTTCCTCCATTTCTAAAATTGCCTTTTCGCATATTTTCTCCTATCCACGACGCGGAAGGATCGCGCAGAATCTGAGCCCATCTTTGCACGACATCCATCTCGACATCTTTGAGCGTCACATCACGTGACGCAACGGAGAATTTGAAATAATTAAATTCGTTCGTAACGTTCGAGCGTGTTTCCGTGCGGCCAAGTCGACGGCCAACAGAAACGTTAATGAAGAACTTAGGGAAAGTTATTTGAAGAACTTTTGAAATGACGTATGCCCGGCACCCGCGTAATTAAATTTAATCCAGGCAAGAACGACGCCCGACAACTTTTAATGCCGCCTAATATCACGCATGTGCTCCCCCATCCTACTTCCGTTTTCAACTTATGTCGAGAACAATGCGTGAAACTTACTCTTTTTCTTATTTCTATCTTTTTACTTCTTATTTTTTTTATTACCTGATTCTTCTTCAAAGTGATTATTTCAATCTTAACTTGAATTATTGGAGATTTGAAACGAGAGATTTTGAAAAATACGATTTTCTTTTTTTTAAATAACAGGAGGATGAACGATTTTAACCATAATAACTGTTGGTACAATTTATTGAAGTTGTAACAATATCTATATATTTTCATTTTTTGAAAAGATTTAAAATTCTCTTGTTTGAGAAATATTAATTTTTTTAAAGGGATTTGAGCTCGTTTTAACACAATGATAAATGTTTTACTTCAATGTTGTGATAAAAAAAAAAATTGATATTAATTGGACGAAAAAAATTTATTAACTTGATTAAGAAAAATTTAAATTTCTCTTTGTTCGTGAAATTGAATGCGATATGACCAATTTTTTTTTCTTTTTTTTTGATTGAAATATCTATATAATCTTTTGAATATTTAAAACGAGAAATTGAAAAAATTAAAAACATTCTCTTTAAACAATAGAAGGTTTTAAAATTTTTATATAACAACTGTAACTCGAGTTACTCGGATATTGGTGTAATGCTATTATTGTTATTAAAGTCGATGTAGTGAAAGTTTTAATACAATTAAAGAAAGAAGTAGATATTTTTAAAGAATAATCTTCCTCGTTGATAAGATTGAATCGATAGGAGTAAAAAGAGACGATAATTGTGAAAGACACTACGGTGGCTCTTTATAAGTTTTATTAGCTTTAAAATGAAGAACTTTCTGATCTTTATGAAAGAAATACAATGTTATATCTACCTTAAAAGTTATCAACAAAAAGTATGACTATAGCGATAATAATATAAAAATAAAAGAGTAAATTTAAAAGTATTGTATTATATAATTACTATAAGCTTTTATAGATTAAAATAACACATTTATAACAAAATTTTATTTTCTCAATTTCTCAATAATTTAAAATTATTATGTTTAAATGATCATTAAATGTTTCAAACAAAATAATGAACCTAGAAACTAATAATAATAATATTCAACATCTTTGATTTCTCTATCAATCCTATTTATACCAATATCCAACTCTCTCTTATAATTCAAGTAAAGGAATATTATTATCTATCTTCTCAACAAAAAAAACTTCAAATTCAATTGAAATTTGTACTACTATCAATTTGTACATACAAAAAAGTTAAAATTTGATTACCAAATCGTTGAAACGAATAAAGAAAAAAGTTAATCGAATACCTCGTGCATGAACACAAAAGTGATCTTCACCTCAATTACACTCCACTGCGTCACCCACGCCAAAATCTTAAATCATCTTAAAAGACATCTCGAAATGCAAAATTTTATTCTCTCAACGTGACGTGGCAATTTCACGGTGTAACGGGAAACGAAGCAAGAAGAGCGTGTAATTAAGAAAAGCGTGGTAAATTATAGAAGCAAAACATGGAACAGGAACACGGGCGAATGGAAGTTGGAGAAGATTTGCGAAACGAGATTCGACGCGGGGGTGGAATTACGGTGCATCGTTCCGATACGACGCACAAAAGAAGACGAAACAGCAGGCTCGCTCGCACGTAATATTTTTCCCTTATTTATCGTCGAAGTTATCCCACCGATTTTCTCCCCCTCCCACGAGCCATCTTTGCTCCGTAGTCCGAATTATAGCTGCGCCCATTTTCCAACCACAACCACCCGTGGCACGTGGTAAAGAATGGACCTTGTTACGTCTCGTTAAGAAGTTTCACGAAAGTTTCGCCTCCTACCTTGCTCCTCTCTCAATCTTCCTTTTGCAATAACCGCGGGATGAGTTTACGGTGTTGGTGTCTCGTTGAAAACGAGCAACGAACAGGGTTCGAGACCCATCGACACGAGATATCGGGTTAATTCATAATAAATATCGTCCAAACCTCTCTCTTTCTCTCTCTCTTTCTCTCGATGGTCGTTGCTCTTCTAATTATTATAAAACTCGAAAGTCCGTGGAGCATCGCGAATAACTCGTTTCGCGATAATTAAATTGCCTCGACCGTCTCTTTATTAATAAATTGCACGGAGATTCATGCTGTTCTTCTCGCGATAAATCCGTTTTGCGCGGTCAAAGTGTTTATCCATGGAATTTTGAATATGATTTTAGTGTATCGATGAACTTTGTCTTTGATAATTTTTATGAATTTCTCTCTCTCTCTCTTTTTTTTGTTTAAAGTTGTTGAAACGCGAAGAATCAAATAATAACGAGCGAAATAGAAAAAGCAAATTTGTATATAATAGGAATAATATGGTTTGATTTTATTATAAAAATTAAAATGACAAGTTTTTTTATTCGTTTCGAATATTATTTAAAGAAAATTGAAATTTGAAAGGAAAAATTTCAGACGAATCCTCTTTGTTTTTTTTATTTTTCTTTTCTTTTTTTACATTTATATTTGCGAGTAGACAATAAACGTAGAAAAATATGCTCTTTGTTCGAACAGTCACGGTTAAAAGTACAAAGAGGTTGGCGAAGTAATTCGTTCGCTGGTTCTGCTTAACCTAGTCTATTGCCTGCAAGTTTTTTGCATGCAAAAGTTGCAAGTGCCTCCACAGGCACTATGAATACAAGCGATGGTAAGGAATGGTAGAAATGAACAGTGTGTTCATCTGGCCGACAGCGAATGAAAGTTTAGTGGATAAAGTTAGTTCCCGGGTTTTTTCATATGTTGAAAATTTTTTCACAAGGTGAAAATATTTGCAACACGCGACTGCTAGACACTTTGGAATTATAATTTATAAACTTGTTTATGTTGACTCTTTCCCCTTTATTTTAACAAACGTTTCATTTATTATTTGGGAATAAATACGACTTCTCGTGACTAGAATTCTAAGAGAAAAAGAGACAAAAAGAAAGTGTGGAATATGAAAATTAAAAAAAAGACAAATGAACGATCTCTTCGATGAAAAATACGAGAAATTAATATAATAATCATTTTAGAAAATTTTAACGTCTCTTCCAATTCTCGAAAAAATTAAAAGAAATCTTTTAATCGTTATTCGGAATATAACCTATGAATAATATAATCGATTCATAAATCAGAAAATAAAGAAAATTGAAATCGTGAATGGTTGATGATCAAATATCTCTATAAGATTCATTAACAGAGATAGAAAGGAAGAAAAATATTAAAGTTATTACAATTTGACTCGATTCATCGAAATGTTAATCTTGAATAAATTACCGAAATCTATTACTCTGATATCGATAAGAGGATATAATTTAAAACAGATATGTTTCGTATTAAAATAGAAGACACAAGGAATAATTCTAGAATCTAAAACAAACACTATAACTATAAAAACTTTACAACATTTTTACTATAATTATTTCGAATGTTCCACCAACAATTTTTATGCATTCTCTTGAATTTATAAGAGAAGAGCATTCGATGAAATCGATCTTTTATATTAAAAATGATAAAATTCTATTCACTTACCTTCGAGTTTTAAACTGAAAATAGCAACAAGCGTATTATTTAACGTACATTTAATTATTCCAAATGAATTTTCACTTTTCATTCATTTATAGTCACAACAATTTAATAAATAAACGACTTCGATCCGAAATCTTTTTCTTTTCTTTTCCATTCTATTTTTCATACCTGCTCTCTTATTTTATCCGAAAGCGCGTTATTCGAGGAAAGACAATATCGAATACCGACAGAAGCAGGATGAAAATTCAGTTTTACACGTAATTAAGAAATCTTGGCGTTCGGGGCACGCTCTGTTGCTTTAACTCTAGGAAGAATTTTCCACTCGCTCGTTCTGCAATCCCCCCCTCCTCGTTTTGTCTCACGTCCTTTCACCGTTAATCTTACATTATTCTCAACATGGACGTGACCGTTTTTTCCAAGTTTCCGCAAGGCGAAGGTGAAGAATCGCGGGTACCGAGCTTTAATACGATGGAAATAGGGGGAGGAATATGAACACCAAGGATGATTCGTTGTGAAAATATGAATCTTTTATGGCGCGTCGCCAAGATTAAACATAAAAGGGTAGAGAATGTTTTTTCTGGTAACGATAAAATCTATCTGACGATCATTCTCGAGTCTGAGCAGACGAAGAATTCTATGTACGGAAGATCTATTTGCGGATATTATGAATGTGCGCATTTATGCTGATTCGTTAATAAATTGTAATCAAGAATTTTTGATATCGAAATAATCTTTAACTTGACTTTTTCATAAATTTTTATTAATTTTCTGATAAGTGTAATAATTATTAGATACTTCATATTTGTTCCACGTATTATAATTACGACTGTATGTATTCTCTACAACGTACATTTCCTTTGCAAAATATTTAACGAGATGAGAGAATGATTTAGTTATTTATTACGAAAGAATAAAGGAAAATTGATATTCATAAATTTTAAGAGAACTCAGAAGAAGAAGGGATAGAATACAGACAGAGAATAAAGTTTGTTTCAATGAATGTAAAGTTAGGATGGATTGAATTTAGTAACGTTCCAACTCTTTTTGAGCTACTTTTAACTTTTCACACGAGAAGCGAGTGTGCGATAAGATGGAGAGTAAAGTTCGAAAAATTGCGTTCCGATACGTGAATCAGATTTGATGACGAGGAAGGAACTCGTGTAATACGAATGACACAAGTTTGCACGAGAATGTTCAACTAAAATTTTCTTTCGCTTATTCCAATTACATTTCTTTCTTGTCATTGAACGATTTCTGATCTTCTAATTATTAATTTTTACTTTAAAATAATATAAAGTGATACAATTTTATGTGGAAATTGAATAATATCGAAGTGAACGAAGAATGCAATACAATTCGTGTCTATCTGGTTGAAAAGAAGCAACCAGAATCCTTTCGCCGGAAATTAAAAATAAAAGAAAAACTTGGAAAGAAATGAAAAAGATTTCTCTAGCTACGTGATTGATAAATAAAAATTTAAATAGTTCAATAATCGAGCTTTGAACTTACCTTTTACTTTTACTTACCTTTGGTATGTTCGCAATGAAAAATATCTCAACTGAAAAATATATAATAAAATAGACAATATAAATAAATAAAAAAATACACACGGAAAACATTTTAAATTTAAAATTCAGAATTAAAATATTCGAATAGAATTGACCGAGTTAACCAATTATTAATACTTTTATTATATTAATATTTCACCAGTCAAATTGTCCTATCTATAATTTAGAAACACAAAACAGACCTTATTATCTGTTCAATCAGCTAGTATCAAGTATTAGTATCATTATCACGTCCCCTAATGCCACTAATCCAACACGCATCGCGATATCAGGTGTATTTATCATCTCGAAGATCTCTAATTACTCGATCAACATAATATCCTAGGACCAAACACGAAATATCGATCCCCGCGTAAAACCCAATACCCAATATTGTATATTATCAAAATTTAATCAACAAAATCTTTACTGCATCGAAAAACTATAGCCAAACGGAAAGAGAAATTTCGATTCCAATGTATATAATTATTCCAGAAATAATTTCAACGTTCCCAATGTTGGCGAAAGAGTTTTTGTTGTGAAGTGGATGAGAGGTGGTTAATTTTAATTCTTAACGCGTGTAATTCGTGGAACGGGTTAATTGTGATTCTTAACGCGTGTAATTCGAAAGGGAAAGGGAGTAGTTCGCCAAACTAAAAGGGTTCGGGAAGACGAAACGCGAAGGGTTCTTCGAGGCGAAACGCGATGGCGCCGCTGACGAATGCAATGCAAATAGGGGTGGTGGAGGGAGGAGGGAAGAGAAGGAGAATAGCGGAAGCTTAATGTCTGGCTTCTTGGCAGTCGAAATAAATTAAATACGGTCTTACACCGTGCTCTCCTGTAACGGTTCTCTAGCACCAACGATCCCACCCGAATTTCATCCTCGTTTCGCTGCATATTTATTCAGCATCCACTTCCGTCCACCGACCCCTTTTCTCTCTCTACAGAGTACGGCTTGTAAATTAATAAGACGGGGTAAACATGCGACACGAACCGAAGCGCGAGCTCGAAACATGCTTGCTAATGGTGTCTTTCGTTTGGTGAAAAGCCGGATGGATGGAGGATTAAATGCGAGTTGTTGAGACTCGTAATTTGTAATATTGGTAACATTATCTTAATTGTATTTTATAATATTGTAGTGTAATAATTAAATGATGGAGATAATTCGTATGAACATAAATATTAATTAATATCTTTAAATAAATTTCTAAGTAATAATAACTACAATTGATGATTTATGATTCTTTTTTAAACAATACTATTTTAAAATTTAAAAATAAAAATTAAAAATATGTAATAACATTATCGAACTTGCTTTGATCAAGAATATATGATTATGTTAATTGTTCTTTTGTAATATTAATAGAAATTGATCGACTATCTATTCTAAAAATTTTTTATCTACAATATAGTTAATTGTCTCATTGTTTTCAACATCGAATTACATTTCCTTATCGTTTACTCACTTCTTCTTTCTTCCTCCTACAAACAAGTTCACTCAATAAAGATCTCGCATAATCCTAACACTTTTCACCCGATTGGTATCAAAAAGGGTTAAAGATAGGGTTCATTTGTCTACGTAAAACAGAGAGAGGCTTCCTTCGGCTTTATTGCAGACGGAATGTCACGATCGTCGTATATACGAGGACCAACTAGCTAGAGATTTTCAAGAGATGATAAATACACCTGACATCGCGACGTGTGTCTGCCTTAACGCCGCTGGACGTGATCCTCGAGCTACCCTCGTGAAAAAGAGCGCGCGATCCCGCTATATTTTACCACCGTAACGCAGTCGAGAGTTTAAGAAATCCAGCCGAAAATCTGCAGTCACCTATCGCTGCCACATTGCATCGGGTGCCCTTGCGAATTCATGAATTTGTTCCCAGATATCTGCGGGTTTACGTGTTTCACGATCGTGTTTTCGTGATAAATAAAAAAACATCGTGTTTGAAATTTAAACAGTTTTTGGAGAATTTATAATAGATATTAAATGTGAAAATTTTTCCAATTTTTCTTTTTTTCTTTTTTACTTTAAAAGAACAATCTATATGTTATTGCGAATATTAGTACGAATAGTTGTTTCAAAATTATCTAGAGGGTGTAAATGGCCGAAGCTTGAATAACTATAGCGATCAAAGTTGAGGCGCATATTGAAGATTGTTATAATAGTTCAAGATAATATTATGGATTAACTGAAAGTGGTTTATATTCTAGCAAAGTTAGCTAATTAAAAATTTTAAATGTGGAAAAGGTTAAAAATAATTCTTTTGATTGAAACTTTGAGTTGAGATTGAAAACAAAATTTTGTAATCCTGGTTAATAAAATTAAACTATTAAATTCTATTAAATTCTAAATAAAAATAATATAAAAAATATTCGTTTATATTTGATTCAAAATGATAAAGGACTCTTTTGAATAAATAATTTTGAATAAAATATTGAAATAAAACTCTTTTTTTGTTTTAATTATGAATTATTTTACTTCATCTTTATAAATTAACTTTAGTAAGTATTATTAATATCGAGTTTCATTTCATTTCATTTCATTTCCTTTCAGACGGTATAAGAGCAATTATCGTGAATAATTAGCACTGTTTCATAATCAATTTTAATTAACGAATAAACCAAACATTGATTATCATGAATATCACGTTTCTTCGATATTAGATCTACTTAAACAGACTTAATAAATAATGGTACTCACCTCACAGTTCCATCATCCAATTCACGGTTACATTAACCAGGATAATTTCGTCCCATTTGCATGATTTTGAATGAAAGGTACACGAACATCTGTAATGTAAATATATACATTTTTTTAATACTTCACAATAATTGAAATTTCTGCTAATGTAAATATTAATATTAATTAATATGTCAGATAAATACGAAATAATATTTATACAAAATTTATACTACATCTATTTAAATGTAAATTATTTTAAATTATTTTAAGATTAAAAGAATAATCATAGAATTATTTTGTTGCACGATAATAAATAACTTTTTAACGAACTTCATATAATATATATAAAATAAAATAATAAAAAACAATCACATATATGCAAATTCGATAATCAAAATACATTTTGATTATCACATTGTGCTTCAAAAACATTTCAAAAATTCATAACACTTCCGTTCCGTTCTATCATCCTTAATTAACAGCCCCATAAATTTACCACCTAATCTCATTAACACCAATATTCCTTAATCTTCGTACCTAGCTAGCTTCTCTTCCACGAAACACGAAACGCCTCTAAAATAATCTCACCCTTAAAATCCTAATCACGATCCCCGCTAATTTCCCCAATTATCACGTCAATGTTGCGCTCTCTAATCCATCGAGCACAGATTATCGCGTGGAATCCTAAGCACATTAAACCGTCTTTTTTCCTCGAACGACGACGAAGACGAAGATAACCCTCTCGAACTGCAGAAACTCCAGATTCTCGAGGGGGTTAGCGAGAGCGACGAAGCGGTTACTCGAACCGGATGATTAAATTCCCAAAAGCAGTCGGTGCACGATTCGCGATTCATCCAGAAGTGGTGTAGTTACAGCATGGCTCTGCGTGGAGAAGACCTTTGCGGCTTGTGCCTACAGGTGCAAAGACCTTGAGGATGCAGCCTAACGTAGCGAATCTAATCCTCGAGGAGGAAGTCGATGTATTAACGAACCGGCATGCACAACGGGTGTCGGGATAATCGAATTTAACCTATACCCTCGCAGTTTCGCCGATTTATTCATGAAATTTCGATTTTTTTTTTTATAGAGACAGCTCTTGTACGATACTTTTCGCGTGATTAAATGAAGAAGGATTGAAGGGGTAGTTTTTTACATTTGAAAAATTTGATCTTTATATTTTTATTCCCTATATATATTTCTTTTTCTATATCTCTCGTTACAGATCATATTGTTATCTATCTTTTAACGTTTCAAATGACAAATGCTATCTATCTATCCATCTTTATTTGTAATTTTTATAGAGATACGAGTAATATGAAATTTTAACATTTTAAAAATCGATACAATATCGTATGAAACATAAAAAAAAAATTTGTCAATATTTAATTAAAACAACATACATTTGTATTTGTAGAACAGGTTGAAATTCAATCACTGTTTGACTTGGATTGATTGATCGCTAACCATCGATTGAAGATTGACGACAATCTAACCTAACCCCATTGACTGAGTTTCGAGTGTGATCAATGGTTAATTATTTAGTGATTATTGACTGACTATTGGCTTATCATCGAATGAGCTTTTGACTATCCATTGATTCTCGATTGGCCATTGATTAATCATTGACTAATCGTTCACCATTGGCTGACCATTTATTGACCATTGACCATTAACTAACATTTGGCTAAATTTGACATTCGATCACTCATTGAGATCTTGCATTGATTGAATTAATTGATCAATAATTGGTAATTAATAAAAGATTATGGAAACAAATTCTTAACGAGTGAATGACACTATACTTTGTCTTTAAAGCTTGAAATATTTTTTTAACTAACAATAATTCGATAAGTGAATTATTAATTGTTCAATGTGTCGCAATTATCTATTGATTCACGAGACAAGAATATGAAAAATGTACGAGCAAAATACTTGGTGGCGCGAAATTTATCGACGATCACGCGTTTCTTCTTCTTTTTTGGTTGTGTCAGCTTTGCTTTTTACGATCTCGACTTGTCGCCTTTACATGGTTCTCTCTCTCTCTCTTTCTCTTTCTCTTTACTTTTTTTTATTCGCTCGTTGCACTTCCCTTCGTGCAACTAAAGGCGAATACACACCAACGCAATTTCACCTGACACAGGACTCAAACCTTGTCGTTTATTTTGCAAACTTATTAACATCGTTTGGCTTTGACGGCGTTCCTCTATTCGCGACATTCGTTTCCATACCTACTATCACGTGTCGTTGAACGTGCAAAGGGATGTTTGACTAGCGAAATGACTGAGTTTAAAAAATTTAATTCCTTATATCTCGAGCTTTTCTATTTTCCTAAACGCATTTTTTCAATTTTTTAATTATTTTTTTTTATAAAAATATTTATATATAGTTCTTTCTTCTTCTTTCCAAAAAATTAAAAAAAATTTTATAGAACAGAGAAAATATTTCATAAAATATTTTATTTTATTTTATTATTCTAATACTCATCAGTATTTTTTACTCTTTACGCTTCAATAATTTTTAATTATTATTGAAAACCTGATATATCCCAGAAAATGAATGGTGAACATACACAAAAATAAAAAAAAAAACTACTAAAATATTCTCATCAATTTTTTCATTAATTTGTCTTTTTTTTCCATAAGGGATTCTTTGAACATTTTTAATAATTTAAATAATTAAAGCAAGTCCGCATTTCATTTATGTAATAACATTTCATAGAATAAAAAATACATAGAATAAAAAATTTTATCGAAATCGAATAAATTGAAAATTCTATTCGACAAACAGAAACAAATAATAAATGGAAAAACGCACTTCGTCCATCGATAGACAACAATAAAATTTTTAGATTCAAAATGGTTTTCAGCTGCTCACAAACATAATAAGCTCGTTCGAAAAAAGGTATGATTCGATTGTGAAATCGGCTTTAAGAGAAGAATCATATATCACAAGCACCTTACCTTTTATACGTATTGATATCGATAAAAGTTGAGACATACTATAAGAATATCTTTTGTAACGATCCACTTCTAGAAAATATACAATTAACTCTTTATATGAAATACCATGTAAGTGAAAAAAAAATAATAATAAAAAATGCAAAATTTATTATAAAATAGAGATGTTTAACAAGATTAAAGAAATGAGATTCTAGGCATTAAAAATATTTTCATTAGAACTTATTTATTAAATCACTTATAATTTAATAAATAAGTTTTAAATATATTAACTTTGTTTGTTTTAATCTGTACTATCATCCTTAAATTTTTTCCTCTCTTTTCTAAATTTTATATATATATATCGATGTATATTAATTTCGAAAGATTTTAATTTTAAATTTGTCGAAACGCTTTCACGTGAATCTAAAAACAAAAGCGAAGACGAAGAGCAGAAAGAAAAACAATAAAAAGAAGCGGAAAAGAGGACAAGAAAAAAGTACTTGACACAGAGCGGAAAGGAACAGTGATAACGAGCAAATAAAAAAAGAAAAAGACTAAAGATACATAAGGAGAAATAAAGAAAAAAGAATGAATAAATGAAGGGGATTAACTAAGCGTTAATAAAATAAGCGAAAAAAAACGAAGGTTTCGTGCTGCTTCTCCATCATGTACGAGAAACTATCTCGTTTGCAGAGTGAGAAAAAAAAAAGAAAAGAAAGAAAAAAAGGAAGAAAACGACGCGTGAGATGAGGAGAAAAAAAAAAGAAAGAAAGGAAAAAAAGAAAATGAAAGAAGCGGAGCGCGGAAAATGCGAGAGACAGAGAGGATCGACCGATACTTTTCATTCTGCTACGAACCATCATCAACCCTTTCTACCTTATTTCCTTTTTCAAGGAGGATACGTTGCGAGGAATCTTACACAACACAGTTTGAGCACTGTCCTGAGAAAAATCCCTTAACGGCATCGAAGTTTCGTCACGGAAAAACCTCTGGAGTTTTGCCACGAGATTAAAGCCGGTATCCTTCGATTCGATACCATCTCGATATCGGCCTTTCTGTAACTAATATTGAAATATTTATCAAGCTCTAAAACTGAATTGAATTTGATAAACCCCTCGAATATCTATGTTAGTGTTCGAATTCGATGAAATGACATTTACAAAATTCAATATTTGATGAATATTCATCGATGTTGGCTCAATATTGCAAAATGTTTGATGAATATTTTTTAATGGATATATACGCAGCATTTTTGGATAAAAATAAAACGTGAAAAATGCAAAAAGCCGTATCGAATATGAAGTGGAATAAATGAATATTGGTTTACAATATTCGGTGATTTTACAATTGAAGTTACATAATCTAACTTCGTACAAAGTTAATGTATTAATTATATATAAAATTATCGATCTATTTCAACATTAATATTTATTTGTATGAATCACGAAAATGTAGAAGATAAAATTTATGTAAAATTTAGAACGAATAGTAAATGCTTTTCATATAAGCATAATTTCATTTTGTAAGCTTAAATTAAACCTAAAATATACATTTGTTTATTGCAATTTATATTGACAGAAATATTTATCACATTTAAATATATATATAATAAAAAAAAAATTCAAAATCTGAAAATATTTGAAATCTAACAAATATAGTCTAAAAAATAAATTTTGAAATCTAACAAAAATCTAAAAAATTTTTAAATCTAAAAATAAAATTTGAAATCTAACAAATAATATGTATATCTGTATTAATATCTATTCTAAAATAAAAATAAAATCATCTTCTATATGGAAATCGTACATATTGACCATATCTAAACTAAAATAAACTATCCATAAAAAACTATTGTGGAATCTAGAATGAATGTGTCTATGATATATGAATAAAAAATATATATATGTTATAAACTTTTTAATAAAGAACAATTTCTTTATTAAAAAGTTTTCTCTGTATTAAAAAATTCCTTTTATTTTTGAAATTTATTTCTTTTAAATCTTCTAAAAAAAAAATGTATTAATATTTATATTACAAAATAGAAATAAATTCACTACATTAATTTTCAGTTAAATTATTTCGATTCTTTTTTAAAATTAAATATAAAATTCAATATTCAAATATAATTCAAATTTTATAAAATGTATAAATTTCACAAATAAATTTCGAAAAATATTTAATTTAATTTAATATAGTTATTGTGAACTGCATTAAATTCCTATATCTTGCTAATATTTTGAAACGACCCTCTAAAACCTTCTGCATTACGATCCGACTACTCCGAAGGCAGAATAACAAAAGCGCTCTGCAACGCGACCGCTCTCTTATATATATTCTATTTCCCCACCATTGCTCCACAAAGGTCGCGATAGTTTAATAGCTTTCTAATTTATTGGAATTATATTAATAGTTAATTAAATTTGCAATTTATAATATTCATTTAGTTATCTCTAAATCACAATATGATTATTTATTTACGATCCCATATATAATTTTTATAATTACAAAATATTAGTTGTTAATGAACATATTGCAATATTTATATTGTTTTTTGTTATCTGTATGAAATAATTAACAGATTTATGAATTTGATCGCGAATTTTTTATGAAGAATGCAATTTAAATATTTCTGAATTAAATTTAATTATTTTAATTATTTTAAATGATTATAATTAATTAATTTTTAATATTTTGAATTAATTAGAAATTTTTGAAACAAGTAATATGCATTTAAATATTTAATGTTTTAAAAATGTAAAGACGTTATTTTCAGAAAAAGAATCTTGATAAAGAAATTATTGATCCTACCTTAAATCTTTCGCTTCTTGCGAATATTTCATCGAGAGTGAAAAATGTAATCTTTAGAGTTACGTGATCAGAATTTATATCTTCGTAAATATCTCTCGTGAAGACATAGCAATTTAATATACTGTCAAATATCTTATATGTTCCTATATTTTCCAAATTTTTTTCTTTCATTTTCCAAATTTCTTCTCAAAAAAACAAAAAAGAAATTCTTAAACATCGTGATAATGATCTAGTTTCTCTTATATTTTTGTATCATATTGTAAACTACATGCATTATCTATAATTATCAAAATAGGATAGATTTAGATAAATTAAAATATCAATTTTATTTTTTCCAAGTTCTGTTGAAAGAAATATAATTTTTTATCAAGATTGCTTCCCTCTAAAATGTGATACGTGTCTGTTTTTCATTTGATCTCTCAATTTTCGACTATTTCGAGTATTTATATCATCAATTAACAACTTTTTGCCACGTCCACGGTCTCTGTCCGTCCATACAAAGGTTGACAGCTGAATTTCTTCGAGTGGTAGTCTTGTAACCGTCTAGCAAACTGCCATCTCTAAAATGTAGCAGGTGGCCGTGTCATCGCGAAGTTGAAAAACCAGCATGTCGCCGGAACAGCCCTCGCAAACGATTATGCTCTTTTTCCCTCTTTTCGCCATTTTCATTCTCCGCTGATAATTTTTCCACAATTTATTCGCGAAATCTTAAATATCCGAAAAGATACGTATCGAACAACTTTGGAAACTTTTTTGGAAACTTTTCGCATTCTTCTCATCGTCTCATGTGCATTCCATAATGGTTTCTCATCGTGAAACAGAGATGCCGGAAATGTTCAAAGTGAATTCGACCAGCATTTGACGGCGAAATAAACAGAATTTTGCTTTCCGATATTTTCTCTCCCCACTTTTCATTTTTCCGTCAATTCATATCACGATTTTGATTGACTATCGAATAACTTAATAATTTAATGGAATTTGATTAATATTGACGAGTATTATAATTAAATCGGTTGATCAATTTTGATGATGAAAAGAATTTCTATATAATTTTATTTTAACGGTACTGATTACGATACTTTAAAAAAAAAAAGTTTTATAACATATTAAAATATTTGCATCGTTAAAAGAGATTTCTCATAGTTGTTGAGAAAAAACTTATAAAGATACGAATATTAATATATTTTTAATTTTATATAATAAATATTATTATATAATATTATATAATAATAATATTATATATTATAATATAATAATATTATATAATAATATAATAATATTATTAAAAAATAATTGTTGAGAAAAATCTCGAATATTTTTTCATTTATTTTTAATTAAATAAGAGATATATTTTAAGTTATCCCCATTATTCTATTATGAATGTTTTAAATATTATTTCCAACCTATTTATTCTAAATTTTAATATTTTCCTATTTATTATATTGCAAACAACTCATTTTTTAATCGATCTTCTTTGTGATGCTCTATCAGCGATACGAGGAAATATAAACTTTCATGCAGGAAGCTCGGAGTTGACAATACAGGTCAAACAGAAGTTCCTTCTATTCTTCGCGATCGTATTCTCTTCCGCGTTTTTTTTTTTCTTTTTAATGCCCTTTAGCATAACTTGTTTCCAAAGAATTATCATGAAGAAAAATGAAAAATTCGTAAAATTTGCGTATAAATAATATTCTCCTGCTTTCCTTTATATAAGAAACAACTCGTTAAGCCTCTTAAAAAAATATATATTCACTCGTAAACGAACGGAAGAGATTTCAATAATCCTGAATTTGATATGATTTGATTATCTTTGCAAAGAATAAATCGATAAAATATTTCTATATAAAAAAAATAATAATCATAAATACTAATTTCATGATAAAAATAATTATTATTGGAGAAGAATTATATATATTCTTTCAAAGCCATTTTGAAATTCAACTCATATCCTATTGTATCGATTTCTTCCCAATTACCAAAACAGTATATTCGTATGATATATTAATCATCCGGCTCTCATTACGATAATAATAGTATTATTGTATATTCGTAATGCAACATTTGTGTAATAATGTTCGAAGAAAATCAATAAATTATAAAATTTGTTGTTTATCATTACTGCTACAATATCATTATTATAATACTATTATTATAAATTTAACATATATGATATTTATAAAACTGTATAGAGAAGAATAATAATAAACAAAAACGTTTCCACGACCATCGTTATTGCATTTATAAAATAACACTCCTCGACAAATCACGAAAATTTCAAAATGTACAAACAATTTTTTACAAACAAAGAGAGAACAAAAAAATTCACTTATACTTTTGCAAAATTTTCCTTTCAAACCTTTTCATTATCAAACTCGTTACCCTTTCACAAGAGAATTAATTAACACCGATAATTCGTGACTCGTAATTTATAAAAATTTCGCTAATAATATTACCTACTTCAATCCTACACGAGTGCCCTAGCTTTCAACTTGTAGTCGAACAAAAACTCGAGTTCTAAAAAGATTCAACAACCATTCATCGAGGAATCTTAGTTTTTAACGAGAGACGGTTCGAGCACCAACCACGAGTCGCGAATAAAAATCATGAAAAATCGTGCACACCGCGATGTTCATGAGAATCACGCGAGGGAGGATGAAACGGTGTCGGGCGTAGAAACGAAATAAAAAGTACAGTCGTGGAGGGACAATGGGTGGAGGAGAGAAACTCAGACAACGAACAGCCTCGATCTATTCATACAATTAAAGCGTATTCGCGTCGCGAGAGCTCCTTGTTTCCGCCTCCTTTCGAGCGGATCGAGGTTGGATCGTGTTGCGATTATTGCGCGGATGAACCGCATTTTAATAAAGACGACTCCTATCGCGTGTACCAACCCCCTTTTATCTTTGTCTTCCGCCTCCACGGCGTTTAACACCTGCGAGTTGAGCGCTTCCTCCGCGTTCCTCCTCTTTACGAAAAATCGATATCGCAATTAGTCCCATCGCATCTTTGCGCGTGATACTGATAGAAATTGTCGTGAAGACGGAAACTCTTCGTGAAATATTAAATTTAATTGAATTATGGATGGAAGAATTAGATATTTTCATGTTTTGGAATTTGTTTATGAAATTATTAATCAAGAGTGATTAAAATAATTGGAAGAACAATTGATTGAACGAAAGATTCTTGAGGTTTTTGATAAATTTATTTATCGAAAATGGATTTAATTTTGTTATGTTTCTCGAATTTTTATATTGAGTATATATATATATATTAATGTTGTTTTTTATAGACAAATTTTAATATGCAGGAAAGTTTATAATATTTGAAAGGAAACTTCAATACAATATTTATATTAATTTTTTTTTCTTAAAGTTAAGAAATTTATTGAGAAAATATGTTAAAGATTTTCGAGAGACTAAAAATAAAATTGAATTGAATTTTTTCCAAAATTTCTTTAACTATTTCAAAATTAATCAATACTAAAACAAATAATGGAAAAAATTCTCTACAGTTATGAATCAAAAATAAGATCCGATATAGATAACGAAATGATTTTTTTATATATCATTTAATATATAAGAAATATTAGTTAATATTAATTCAAAAACTTCATTTTTCACTGGATCATCCAGTATGTGGGAATATTAGGAAAAAACTAAATGAGAGTTACTAGTACTGCATCCGGCAACATAAGAAAGAAAAAATACCTAGGATTAGAATTTCTAAAGTTTTGCAAGCTTATCATTTGATTTCTTTAAAGTTTTATGAATTTTTGAATTGATATTTTATAAAAATTTGAAAAGAAACAGAAATTTTAAGTTATAAAAATTAATTTTATCAATATAATTTTAGTACGAAACTGCATATAAGCTCTCAATAAGGATCTAATTAAATTGCATTTAATTACTTTTTAAAATATTTCTATTTAACGTGCCCTTATAATAATTATAAACAAATTAGAAGTGATCTAATTCACATTTTTGGTCGTAGGATAGCGCTAAATATAAGGGCGGTCAAAATCAATTTTTTATAGCAGTTTCCACTCTATAGTGTACTTTTATGGTATTAATGGGAATTTTGGCTTGATAAAGGCACATCCCTGATGCAATAAAGTTTTGTGACGAGAACTGTCAAAATATTAGAATATTGAATTATACGCGTTCATAATTTTTATAATGGACTTTTAGTAAATACAAAGTCACGTGAGTGTAGTATTTTGTTTTCCTCTATAGTGGTAGTAATTACACTATTTTTTTTTTTTAAGTATTGTAATTTTACGAGTGATTTTAGCTAATAATAAAATAAATAGACAAATAAATGAAATATAAGAATATATTTTTTATTAAGCATTTAAAAATATTAATAATATCATATCATTTATATATTATAATTATCAGTTATATTATTTATTTTATTTGATTTTCCAATTTTAAACTTATAAATGAAATGTCCAGGATTTCATCAAAGGAGTATTTTACCCCGACATTTATAATGTCATCTGTACAACGGGCTTTTACTCAAAAATTGAGTAAACAGCATGCAGCTGACGTTAGACGTCAGATTGCTACCTCTACCTCATATTCTCGTGATTTATCAAAAAGTGGCAGTTCATTTTCAGGCTTTTCTTCTACGGTATATATTTAATATTCTAATTTCTAATCTATAAAGTATAATTTATATATCAATCTAATTAATATAAATATCTTTAAAGATGTCACTTTGCGAGGTATTAGAACCATTGGATTATGAAGAATTCTTGGCTCAACATCAATCAGTTCTCGATCGTGATCCTCTCAAATCGATATTAGATTTTCCACCTGGAGATGTTGAATTAAAAATTGTAACAAGAAAAATCAGAACAGAAGAGCCAGTTGTGCCTCATGAGTCTTTGTAAGATTTTTTTATTTTACAATTAATTAATTCAATATCACTATTAATAATTTAAAACTTATAAATTTTTTTAGAAATACAGTATCACCATATGTCAGAAGATGTATTGAAAGTTTTACCTCAGATTGGATAGTTGTACATAGAAAATATAAACGTAGGGTTTCTCCTATAGCAAGAGATAGGCTACTTCAAGATACTCCAAGACAAGATTTTGAGGTGCTTGATTAAGAATAAAATATATACGTGAAATAATTAAAAAATATATTTAAAACAAATATAAAATAGGTGGATCAAGAGGATACAAATGGTTCAGGATCTCCAAATGAAGAGGAAGATTTATCTAATTGTGGAGATACACCAAGAGGATCTTGGGCAAGTTTGGATTTAAGACATTCACAACATGATCCTCTTCTTCCAAGTTTATTGGACAGAGTCTGTCCAGAAACTATAGATCAAATGAATGAACAAAAACGATCGGAAGATCGTCAAGTGAGTATGCATATATGCATGAACAAAATCAAATATTAGTAATTCTGATTCATTGATATTTATTTTAGGAAGCATTATTTCCACTTTATACACCTCCAACTTCTCCTGACGATGAATGGCAAGAGATCGGTATAGCGCCCGAACCTACGGAACCTTTTTCCCATAAAATTCTTGTCAAATGTCTCCAATTGAAATTAGAATTGGAAGTTGAACCTATTTTTGCAAGTCTAGCTTTATATGATGCTAAAGAAAAAAAGAAGGTATTTGAAGATATATACATATATGGCGTATATATGTATCTTTTTTCAAATAAATTTTAAATTTTTAGGTATCTGAAAACTTTTATGTAGATATGAATTCCGAAGGTTTAAAAAGGATGCTTGGTAGTCATATTGCATATAGTGATGCCAGTACTTTGGCCAGAAGCTGTGTTATGAGTATCAGTAAACCTAGTCCAGATTTATTTTTAGTTGTTAGACTTGAGAAAGTATTGCAAGGTGATATCTCAGAATGTGCTGAACCATATTTACGTGAAGATAAAAATAAAGAAAAAGTAATCACACAAATTATAACTTGTTAAACTATTATTGTACTTTATATATAGGTATTGAATATAATTAAAAAATTGAATTCAAAATAGGTAAGAGCAGCTGCTGCAGCTGCATGTGAGCGTTTGGGTCGATATAGAATGCCACTTGCATGGACTGCTATTCATCTTTCTGGTGTAATAGGAGGTGGTGGAGATACAGATAGCACAGGAAGTGCTGGATCTTTAGATAGAAAATCAGGTGGATTGGAACAATGGCGTAAAAAGGTAGAACCTCCAGCAAGAAGAGGATCTTTAGAAAGAAGAAGTTCGGATAAAAGGCGTAGTTGGTCACCAGACGATTTTGCTAATTGTCTTGATACATTTAGGTAATTTTTATAATTTATTTTATTTCAAATATATCTATTATTTTTAAATAAACATTAAATTGTATATTTAATTTTGTAGACCTATCACATTGACTGTTTCAAGTTTCTTTAAACAAGAGAGTGAACGTCTGAGAGACGAAGATTTATACAAACTTTTAGTCGAATTACGAAGACCTGGTTCTAATTTAAAACGATTAAAATGTCTACCAGGAATATTGAAATTAGATCTTAGTCCTAGACCTGAAGAACTGCCTAGATGCTTGGATCCTGATCTCAGAAGATTAGTTCCATATCCAGACGAGAAAAGTCGACCAGTTAAAGAGATACTCGAATTTCCAAGTGAAGTTATTTCACCCGATTTAACATATCGAAATCTTCTATACATTTATCCAAAGGCAAATAATCATTTAACTATTTATTTTTTATTTTCAGTTTAAAATAAATTAACAAAACCTTATGTCTTATATCATAGGAAGCAAATTTTAGCTCTAGAACTGGTTCAGCGCGAAATATTGCCGTAAGAATTCAATTGATGGGCGGTGAACAAGAGGCTGATGCACTTACAGCCATTTTCGGAAGATCATCGTGCCCAGAAATGACTCACGAATGCTTTACTTCTGTATCTTATCACAATAAGAATCCAAATTTTTACGATGAAGTGAAAATTCGACTTCCTGCTGATTTGAGTGCAAAACATCATTTACTATTTACGTTTTATCACATTAGTTGTCAGAAAAAAGCGGAACAACCAAATGTCGAGACTGCTGTGGCGTATACGGTAAGAATTATAATATATAAAATATGTAATGTTGGAAGAAAAATTATTTTTAATGTTTCTTGCATTTAGTGGTTACCACTTTTGAGAGATGGACACTTACAATCAGGCGAATTTAGTTTGCCTGCTATGCTGGATCCACCACCAGCAAATTACTCATATATTGCACCTGATGTTCTTCTACCAGGTACAAGATGGGTAGATGCTCATAGAGGTGTTTTTACTGTAATTTTAGAACCTGTTTCTAGTGTTCATCCTCAAGACAAATATATTGATAGGTAATACAATTTCAAAATGTCTTATAATATTCATAGAATAAATTGCAAATATAAAAGTAAACAAATGTGAAACTAAAAATTATAGATTCTTATCACTCTGCGGTTTCCTGGAAACCGGCCAAGTGCCTCCGCGTATTGGTGAAGCGGGAATGGAGTCTGAATTAAAATCAGCTCTGTTGGAATTGGCAAGAGCATCCCATTCTGCTCTCGTACGATCGCTACCTCAATTGCTGGATCAATTAATATCTTTATTAGTACGACCTCCGACGTTACCATCTCAACCACTGAATGTAGCAGCTACAGTATTCGAGGCGATAGGTTTGTTGGTCCGAAATATTACCAATCTACCCGATGGTCAATTAGATGCTCATGGAAGACATGCACTTCTGGCTACCTACGTTGCTTATCAATGCTCTTTACCAAGAATGACTCATGCACCTGGCATTATTCGAGCTCAAAGCAATCCTGATCTACCTTTAGAAGATCTAGAAATGGAAGTACACTCACGAGGATTGGATCGAACAGCATCCATGCGTCAAGAATCACCTTCTATAAATAGCCAACCTACCAGAAGACTTTTACATGAAGAACTAGCGTTACACTGGGTCGTATCCACAGGACAAGCACGAGAATTAGCTGTTACTTATTCATGGTTTTTCTTGGAATTAATTGTTCGTTCTATGGTTGTGACACTATCGGAAATGGGTATGTTGGATGCTCCAAGAAAGTCTAGATTTTCTCCTCAATTCTGTGATGATGTAGCTACACTTACTGCAGCACTGACCTCAGAAGTGATTTCACGTTGCGGAAAAGAGACTAGAGTACCCAACAATCTAATATCGAGTTTAGGCAACTTTCTTTCTGATCTATTATCGATAATGGATAGAGGATTCGTTTTATCCTTGATTCGTGCTGCCTGTTGCTCTCTTTCGGATGCCTCTATGCACATTCCTGATTCAGCTGCACTTTACGCATTAAAATTGGATCTTGTGCGAACTACATGCTCTCACGAACACTATGTGGCACTAAATCTACCATTTGGAACTGGATACACGTCAGGATCAGCGCCAGCTTCGCCTAGTCCATCGACCGGAAGCTCTGGTAGTTTAATATCTACCCTAGTGCCTGGAGATCGAGCTAGATTTTCTGAACTTAGTCAGGAATTTCGACAGCAACACTTCTTGGTGGGAATTGTTCTATCAGATTTATCTAACACTTTAGAGATACCGAATCCTATGCTTCAAAATAAGGCTATTGGAACTATACGACATCTCATGGCATGTCACGATGTAGACTCGCGATATTCTGATCCTGCTGCGAAAGCCAGAGTCGCTGCATTATATCTACCACTTCTGAACATTATAATGGATGCTCTACCTCAACTTTATCATTGGGATTCAAAAGATAAGAGCGTCTATCCTGACGAATCTGGATCTATTACACAATCTGTGGCATTAGCTATAGCTGGAGGAGTTTCTGCAGACACAGCAGGCACTCAATGCAGAGTTTCTTTAAGTTCAGAGGCTACAAGACATCTTTTGATGTGTGTTTTATGGGTACTTAAGGGATTGGAACAATCAGCATTAGCACAATGGTGCTCAGAGTTAAGTTCCAGAAGAATATTATGCCTTCTTCAAGTTTTGAATATTGCTACTGCAGCTTTTGAATATAAAGGGAAAAAAGCCTTGAAAAGATTGCCGCCACAAGCAGCAGCTACGAGTGATATTCGATCTAGATTGGAAGACGTGATTCTTGGTCAAGGAAGCGCTAGAAGCGAGATGATGTTGAGAAGAAAGGAAAGAATGAGTGGGGACAAACTTAGATGGCGTAAAGATCAGATGCCTTATAGGTATGAAAAATTTTAGATTTGTAGAAATTTTTAAACGATAACAAAATTTAATATAAAAGATATAATTACTTTGGGATTTTTTTAAGATCCTGTGAACAATCTGAAGGAAGAGCTGTGGAACAAGATGCTCATATAGAAGGTGCCTTAGCAGCAGAAGCCTCTTTGGTAGTTTTGGATACTTTAGAAACAGTTGTTCAAGCTGATGGAGGAGGAGGTATACAATTTTTTATCTATATAGAAATTCTATACGAAATTCTATACTATTATATATATATTATTTTATATATATAAAATTCTTTTGTATTCATAAAATTGTAATATATTATAGGTGCAGTTGTAGGAGCTGTGTTAAAAGTGCTCTTGAGAGCATTAGCAAGAAATCAGAGTACATCTGTATTGCAACATATGTTTAATACTCAACGAGCTTTGGTGTTTAAGTATCATAGTGCTCTATTTGACGAGGAAAGCGAAAGATGTGGTGATTTGTGTTTAACATTACTCACTAGATGCAGTTCACCCTTAAGTGCTGTTCGCAGTCATGCTGCTGCAAGTCTTTATTTATTGATGAGACAAAATTTCGAAATCGGAAATGTAATTATTCATTACTTTACATACATTAATTTATTTATTATAATATATATTAATTAATTTAATATTTTTCCAGAATTTTGCTAGAGTAAAAATGCAAGTTACAACATCTTTGTCAGCTCTTGTTGGGAGAGGAAGAGCTCCAAGTGAAGGAGCACTTAGAAGAGCATTGAAAACAGTATTGGTTTATGCTGAGAGGGATACAGAACTTGCAGATACAAGTTTTCCAGAACAAGTGAAAGATCTTTTGTTCAATCTGCACATGATATTATCTGATACTGTTAAAATGAAAGAATTTCAAGAAGATCCAGAAATGCTTTTAGATCTCATGTATAGGTAATTATATTAAAATTGAAATATATCAATAAGATGTAAATTATGATGTGAAGATGAATTAAAACAAAAAATTTTATAGAATTGCAAAGGGTTATCAAGGTTCACCAGACCTTAGACTCACTTGGCTGGCAAATATGGCTCAACAACACATGGAAAGAAAGAATCATACAGAAGCAGCTATGTGTTTGGTGCACAGTGCTGCTTTAGTAGCAGAATATTTACATCTTTTGGAACCAGGAGGTGGAGGGCGACCAGTAGGAGCTGTCGCTTTAGCACCTGTTACTCCAAATGCTTTAGAAGAAAGTGCAGTGGGTGATGATGTATTAGCAAGAAGAGAGGAAGGTTTATGTTTAGGACCAGATTTTTCAGAAAGTGGTCTAGCTGGTTTATTAGAACATGCTGCTAATTCTTTTCATGCAGCTGGAATGTATGAAGCAATTCCTGATGTATATAGAGTGCTGCTTCCAATAGCAGAAGCTGCACATGATTATAAGAAATTAGCTAATATTCATGGGTATGGAATTTTTCATTTTTTGAAGAATTTATTGTTAAAATAAATTATTTTAATTTAATTTAATTTAATGTATAATTTCTCTGATTATAGGAAACTTCATGAAGCATATACACGAGTAGAACAATTAGCAGGAAAGCGAGTATTTGGAACATATTTCAGAGTAGGATTTTATGGTGGACGTTTTGGTGATCTTGCTGGTGAAGAGTTTGTTTATAAAGAACCTACTTTAACAAAATTACCAGAGATATTTTCGAGGCTTGAAAATTTTTATGCTGAACGATTTGGTAGCGAGAACATTGTAATAATAAAAGATTCGAATCCTGTAGATCCTAGCAAGTTAGAACCAGATAAAGCTTATGTTCAAATTACATATGTGGAACCATATTTTGAACCACATGAATTAAGACATAGGCCAACTATTTTTCATAGAAATTTTAATATCAGTGAGTGCTATTTTAAATAACAATATACAATTTCATTTTAATTTCTTATTATAATAATTTTAATTTATGTTTAGAACGATTTGTATATGCAACACCGTTTACACCTGGGGGTAAAGCTCATGGAGAATTAAGAGAACAATGCAAACGTAAAACTATTCTAACAGTTGCTACACATTTTCCTTATTTAAAAACAAGAATTCGCGTAGTCGCTAGAAAACAAATAGTTTTAAGTCCAATTGAAGTTGCAATTGAAGATATACAAAAGAAAACTGCAGAGGTATGTATAAAAAAAATAATTAAATCTTATTATTGTACATTTTTTATATATACTCGAATATATTGAATCAGGTTGCTGCAGCAACAGCTCAAGAACCACCAGATGCAAAGATGTTGCAAATGGTTCTTCAAGGTTGCATTGGAACAACAGTTAATCAAGGACCTGCAGAAGTTGCAGTTGTATTTCTTTCTGGATTAAGAGAACAGAATGCACAACCTACTAGACTGCAGCATAAATTACGACTATGCTTCAAAGATTTTTCAAAGAAATGCTTGGATGCTTTGAGAAGAAATAAAAATTTGATTGGACCAGATCAAAGAGATTATCAACGAGAATTAGAAAGAAATTACCAAAGATTAACAGAAAGACTTTCTCCTCTTATTGCATGGAGGTATGGGAAATTTGATTAAAATAAAATAATTTATTCTACTTTTTTTTCTTACATGTTTATTTTTTTGTTTTGTATTTTTAATATAGTGGACCTTCATTAGTAAATCAACAAAATATGCCATCAACATCTCCACGTTGGTAAAATGATTGAATTCTGCTAATGAACAATTACCAAAGATCACTAATGCAAGTATTTAGTGTTCATAAAATATCAGCAATGTGTGCTCTTTACAATATTGAAATAGATGCATATTATATTCATATCCATTCACTTTTTATAATGATAAAGCATTTTGAGCTAATTTATGTAATGTTTCTGCCTTAGGTATTTTAAAAGCATAAAACATTTTAATACTACATTTATATGTAAAATAAAATTAGGTTATTATATTAGAATTGATTACTAATTTACTAATTAGAGAAAAATAAAAACAACTCATTTCATACAATCAATTTTTTGATAATAATAAAATAGAATTCCTAATTTGTATAGGAATTGCTTTTTTCTTTTTAAACAAATATATAGGAATTGAAATTTTATTTTATATAGCTTTTTATACACTGCTTTTAATTAAATCTTAACCATTACATAGATAGGCAAGAATATCAATATTAAATTTATAACAATAATTTTTATGTAACTGCCTTTTTAATAATAATATCGATAAATATTATTTTCAGCTATGTACGACACATTTTTACAGCTAATAATTTGTAAGAATATTTAATATGAATTTATGAAGTAATTTATTTCACATAATGATGCATAATTTACTATTTAGTATATAGAAATTAAATGTCTATTCATATATTTAACTAATATGAAAGCTGTGATTTTTCAATTAAACATGAAATGATAAATATTATCTTGACATGATCGTAGAAACTTGTAATAATAGATTTTTTGCAAAAATATGTCTTTTTATAATAGATAAATAAATTTAGTTATTTACAACGATATGATTCATATTCTAATAAGGAAATTCATTTTATTTATTATTAATATTTTATATGTGACTAAATCTATTATTAAAAGTTTCTTCAATATTTCAGAATGTCAAAAATAATTAATTCAGTATAAAAAATGTTTGAAGAATGGCAAATTATAATAATATATGATTAAAATCATATTTGCTTTTACTCTACTAAATATTTTAACAAACTATCAAATTTTCTAGAAGTAAAATAAGCTTCTAATCAAAAAGTAAGCAATTTTATTAATTATAGCAATTATAGCATGATTCATCAAATTAATTAATATTCAATTTATGCAAATATGCATATTGATAATATAAATAAATATATGTTAAGATATAGTATTGAAAAATGATAACATGATATATGTTATTTCCATATAAATTATTTTATGCAATTAAATTTATTATTATAATAATAAAAATGCTTTCTGAATCTTCTTCAAACATTTATAAAATACGTTAAAAATCTACTACTAATTGCTACTACTGATAGCAATATACTTATACAAAATAATTTAGCGAAACTGCCGTGGATGTAAACTTTTTGTATATCACAAAATATTCAAAATATATATCCCTTTTATACTTCGCTATTTTTGAGCTTTTCTTATTTTATTAAAAGGTAAAAATAATAAAAATATGACTCACCGAAAATCTGCCACTGCAACAATTTCAAAGCCCGGCAAAGAAAGAGGGCGCTGTTTCTTCTTACATACGCATCATTAGATACATTTGAAAATTACTAGTCAAATAGCGAACAAAATAAGAAAATATAAAACAAAGATTATTTATTAATTTGATTAAAAAAAATGTTTTACGTATTTTTTCTTTTTTTTATATATAAAAACAATTAAATTAAACGTAGTTTCTTTCTTCGACGATTTATCACGGAAATTCAAAATTTTAAAAAATGCGGGAAAATATTCAAATGATTTAAAGTTTTTAAAACAAATAATTTGAATTATAACATACATGAATTGATTTGAAATTGTATTTTATAGTTATATTTCATGTAAATATTCGTTCGTTTAACGCAATTCGTTATTCACTACAGCTAGTCGAAAAAAATAAATGAATAATTAAAATAAAAAGACGAATAATAGATAAAACGAACATATTCGGAAATGGGAATCGTGTGTTAATTATCAGAACGTTCACAGTTTACACGTGCAACTATTTTTTTTTTTTTTTTTTTTTTCATTAAAGCTATTCATTATCGAAGGTTCATATTCTTTGGCTCGGATACATTTAAAGCGCGCTGTTACTCTAAATTAAACGTTCGAATCCGATTTTCGGCTTAATCTCTTTGTCTGCAACGAAAGGTTTGCGCGTAGATAAAGATATCAAAAGTTCAAAGGGGTACTTAATTAACACACACAAGTATTGATGTATATGTATTACAATGAAACATTTTGAAACCATCTGAAAATAGTCCCTGTATTTTTCATTCTAAAACGACCTTTTAAAATTATTATTTCAATTTCGTTACATTGCATGCGAAAATTGGCTACTATTGAAGATAAAAGATTATAAATTTTACGCAAGAGCATTGAATTTTTATATCGTAGAAATTTAATAGAAATCAAAATTATAAGAGTTTTATCTTGCATTTATTTTTTATTGAAACTTGTATCATTTTTCTCATCAACCTGTAATAATTTTTAATAAATATATTTCTCTGTTTTTTCTTTTCATATAATATAAATACAAAATTCTTTAAAAAAAAAAGATAATAAAATTTTCTCGAAAGCAGCAGATGTTACAAAAAAATTATTCATAAAAATTTTTGTAAATCACCAATCTTTTGTAAATCAAAGCAATTGCGATCGATTATCTCGTAAACAAAAAAAGAAATTATATCACAAAAAATGATTGATTACTTAACAATTACTTTTCATTTCGTGAAATTACGAGTCATATATCGGTACAAAAGCGAATACATAAAAATTATTCGAATGTCTCCGTAAAAATAATATTCCCCAAGAACCCTTGTGAGGAATGCAGTCAGCATAACCGGCAGTTCTAATCGGCGTATCGTCGGTCGCTAATCCGTCTAATCTGTCCCCAAAATGAAATAGTTGCGATTCTTTCAACGGCATGCACCACCCTCGCGACGCGTTTAAGTGGCTGGAAACACTTGACCCCCGTGAAACGACAACGGGGGAGGACGGTGGACTAGTAGTTTACAGCAAGGGGGATCGCGTTCGAGGGACAAAGTGACTGTCGAAGATACGATCGTTCTTCCCTTTAATCGGCCACGGCAACATGCCGGCTGACCTTTGATCCGCACCCTCTCGCGCGCAAGAAACGTTTAATGAATCCACGCCAAATTCCTGATGCTTTGCCCCGCTCGTTAACGCGTTGGATGTATCGAGTTTGATCGATTCAGCATCCGTGTATGACGTAAACGATGAAGCATAAAATCTTGCGTTCTTCGATTTATTATATTTCTGAAATGGAATTGAACGTAGGATTTCTTTGCAAGTGTACTTAATTTCTTGAGAAATAGGATCGTAAATTCCTTGGTCTGTTTAAATAAAATCTTTTAATCCTAAAAGCATATTTTATTCTATGATAATACAAAAAGTAGAAAAAAATGAAGAGAATAATAGGTGAAGATGCGAAATAAAGGATTCTCAAAGATTAAAAGAACTATATATATAAAGAGCTCGAAAATAAATAAATTTATATAATTCCCCGTTATATTTTCAAAAAAAAGAATATTAAATTACACGTTCCCCTACGTTTAGTAATATGAAATATTCGTTTGCAAAAAGCTAACGAGCCTTCCAAGAATTTTTGCGACTCTATTCCACTTCAATCCATGTAACCAACCCTCCTCGCAACTCTCCTAATCCCATCGTTAATTACACACCCGTGCATAATCCGCGCTCGTGTTCACAGAAAGGATACACGTTCGCGAGAAAAATTCGTGGACGTGGAACGTAACACAATAACCGTGGGTCCGCATCGTTGCTCCCTCGACGCTTTTTGATTCACCTACGTGCCTCCACGATCCCTCCATTTCTCGAGGCGAAGGTGGGGTCGAAAGCAGAAAGAGGAGGAGGGGGTGGTGACTTTTATTACCCCGTCTGATGTTATGAATGCGAGCTGTACGCAACCCCTCTGCGTACATCCCCCGTTCCGCTCCACCAAAGTGGTTATGCTTTTTACGACATGTATATTCGCGGTCGCGATTAGCGACAGCTATAAACCGAGAAAATATTCGAAGCCCCACTTTTGATATGAATAATTGAATCGAAATTTGAGGGTGTTTCTTTCTCTCCTCATATTTTGTACACGTGGTTGAAACATAAAGTTATTTTTACATTTTGGAGAGTGAATAGAATCTTGGATATTAATTTTCTATATTATTAAGCTTCTAAGAAAAATTTGTTAATTTATAGTTACAATTATTAATTCATTTATTTCCTAGAAACTTGATTACGAAGGATCTTGATTGAAAGATATAATTTTTTTCCCTTATCATATAGAATATTTGTATTTCTAATTCGAGAAATGATTTTTACTTACTTTCATCCCAATCCTAAATTGTTCCCTCGAAGAATAGTACTCGACTGGTTCGTAGCTGCCGCTAGACGACGTTTGAATGAGATTGCATCGTTATTGAAGCTCCTCGGTGGCGGGACCCGTGATCGAAGTTATGATGTATGGTGGCCGGTTCCAGAGATGCAGGTGCAGTTGGACGTCGACGACGACTAATTGTAACGAAAATATTTGTATGCTTCTCGCCCCTTAATAACGGGAGCATCGGTCATGCTGTTGGGTGGACAACGAATCTCGGAAGAATATTGCAATTTGTCGCTTCGTTGTACGATAAATTAAACGGGGCACCACTTGTTATCGCATCTACAACGTTAATTGGTTCGGTCCGACACTGTGTGCCATCTTTTGCTTCTCCTCTCGTCGACCATTGAACATTGCCATGCAATAATCTTCCTCTTTGCGGATTTTATGCCGCCTCTTCCACTTCTTCTGCCTTTCTTAATTGCTACTTTTCGGTACTCGATGCAAATTGATCCAATTAATCCGTGTATCGTTTGTACAAGCGTTCGTTTTCTTATGAAAAAATCGTTTATCGTGAAAATAAGGCACGAGAAGGGAGGGAAGCTTGGCTTTCCTTAATTAAAATTTCATTAACGAAATCCCGTTCATTGTTGAATAAACAAAATTGGGAAATTTCGAAATATTTGGAAAAGAGATAAATTTATAAAAGAGATAATCAAATGTGTTATGCTTTATACTTGACATCTTTATTACGTATTATTCCTTTTGAATAATGAATAATAAATCTGTTCAAAGTAAGGATTGTATAACGTGCAACGTTGTATAATCAACAAGAGAAATAAAAAATTTATTGAAGATCTTTGACGTAGAAGAATCGATTAAATCGATCGATCACTTAAAATATTTCTCTCTCTCTCTCTGTCTCTCTCTCTTTCTATTAAATAAGTATAATCTATTAAATAATTGTAAATGATGGTTGAAGATCCTATTGACATATTTTCTTAATTGTTGTTAAGCAATTGTTAAATACAGAGCGCAAATAAGGAAGCATATGCGTAACGAGAGAAGAATGATCGTTTGCTTATGCCGATTATAGATTCAGATAGATGGTTCGATACGAATCTAACGCGAGTTTCCGGCATGTTTCGCGCGGAGGAATGTTCTTTGATCGTGCCGACATATTCCGCGATCACGGCCTCCTACGCATCGTTGCAATTATTCCCTTTGCTCTTTGAAAAATTCGTAATAAACGAAATATTAGAGATCCGTATCCCTCACGATATTACGCGGGACGATATATCAAAAAGGGTATGCCTAAGTATCTCTGAAATTTCCCTTTGTAAGTGTGCGGATACAAAGGACGAACGAAATCATTCTCATAGCCAGTTTCTTTGTGGTTTTTCTGATCTAAATCATCGTTGAAGAAACATAACTTGCCAACCAAAATTATTAATACTCTGATACTATTTTTAATACTGCCTGAATCACACAATTTTCGATATTTATTTTTGAAATTATCTTTCTTCAACGTTAAAAATAACTTTGAATTAATTTTATTCGATGATGATATATTAATGTATATACAATAATATATTTAATATTCCTCCTTATCTACACACTTTTCCCTTTTCTCATTTTATATCCATACTAGTCTCGCTTTTGAATAGAGAACAAAAAAAAAAAAAA
>NW_006263502.1:402764-404529 GCF_000469605.1 Apis dorsata
TCTACGAAATTCTTCTTCGACCAATCCACTTTCCACTATTCGTTATTAAATATAAAAATTTCTTTTCCACGTATTAACATTCCCCAAACAAAAATTCACGAAAGATCCACAAGAACGACTCGCGCCAAATTTCTTCCAAACAAAATCCCATCAAAGCGTACACACGACATCGGCCACCCCCACCTACGTCGAATCAAAGAATAAACGAACCAAACCAAACCAAACCAAACCAAAAAAAGAAGAAGAAAAAAAGGACCCATCCCCCTCTCTCTGACCAGCCACCTATCTCGTCCCTCTTCTGAAAACGCGATCTACATCCGCGCGAGCGCGCTTATACAGAGAAAGAGAGAGAGGGAGGGAGGAAGGGAGCAGGACGAGGGTCGCGAGGGCTAATTGAAATCGGAGGAAACCGCTCGTGACGTTTTACCCGCGGCCGGTCGCGACGAAGCGGCAACGCAAATTTTATTACGGCGCGCCTCTATCCACTTCGTTAGATATCACTTTGTTTATCATTCGCGGATATTAAAATCGCCCCGATGTTTCCGTGTAACCGTGTGTCGCACACCAACGAACGTCGGTCGTTCACGTTGTTCGTCCGATTTCCATAAATTCGTGGCGATATTTTTCTTTTTTTTTTTTTTTTTTTTCGTTTCTGTTTCTCGTCTCCTTTTCCTTTCCCTCCCTCTCTTTCCGAATTATCCCGTTCTTTTCTTTTTTCTTTTTCGTTTTTGGGAGGATTGGGTAACCGTAGAGGTAACCGAGAGAGGACACGGATTCGAGATTAAAATCGAGGTGGAAGAGGAAGGCAAGGATGTGGAACGTTCGAACGAAACCAGCTCTTTTCACGTCGAAACTACGCTTCACAGAGGGGGCGAATTATTACACGGCATTTTTTCGCTAATTGCCGCGTTCGCGAGCGAGCGCGTTCTCGAGAGGCGGAGGACGATTGAAAACCGTGGAACGGTGCGGTGATCGATGTAACGGCGGAATTATGTCAAAGCTTGGCCCGGCGCGTTATTAAACGGGAATTTTTAAATCGGCCACGAGCGCCGGCCAATCCTGAGCGAATATTTGTAATTTTATCAAGCTCGATGGGGTAACGCTCGAGCACCGTTCCGATTCAATCATTATAACAATTTTTCGTTTAATATGGCCTTTGTCACAGAGATATTTAAGGCTGTTTTCTGAAGTTGAAAAAAAAAAGATGCATTAAACATTTTTTCTTTTTAACAATTATTATTTCTAAATTATATGGGATCTCTAAATTATCTTCAAAAATTAAGAACCTCTACTCTTTTCCTATTTTCGAAAATCGATTCTTTTTCAATCAAATAATCGAGCTTATTTCTCAATTCTAAATTCTCAAAAATCAATTCTCTTCCAGTTTCAAATCACGAAACGGAACTCGCATCGTTCAAAAATCGATTCCCCTTCGAATCGTACATAATCCTCGAAAATTCCGTACTCCACCAATCCCGAATCGAAACTTAGTTTCCGGAAAAACCGGTTCCGATCCCAGAAATGCTCAATTCTCGAAAATTCCGATTTCTCTTTCCGGATATCCCAGTATCCCAGAATCGAGAGGATCGAGGCTCACTCGAATCGCGCTCGAAAACTTTCCAACCGGAGGGAGACCCGAGGGAATCGAATCGTATGTATCGTATAAAAACCGATAGGAAAAAGAAGCATCGTACGCGCGCCATCCCTCGTCCCCCGCGCGCGCGTACGAAACAGAGACAGGGAAAATTTCGGTAACCGGGCTGGA
>NW_006263502.1:404602-404864 GCF_000469605.1 Apis dorsata
ACAGGAGAAGAAGAAAGGGGAACGATCGAAAGAGGAAGAGCGATACAGAGGCGGCCGGAAAGAGAGGCGACGTTGAGCCGTCGGGGGTGGAAGAGAGGGAAGGAGACAGTTTACCAGGGGGTAGGAGGGGGTGAGACCCCACAAAGGCAGTGGGGCTCTTTTGATTCGCGAGCTAATTGGAATGCCGCGGATGCCAACGACGATGGAACACACCGGGGGTTGGGTTACCCCCTCTGGCCGGGGGTGGGGGGATCCAGGGGGG
>NW_006263502.1:405097-413361 GCF_000469605.1 Apis dorsata
AACCCAGGGATAGGCGGAGCTTACATCTCGCGCGCAGGGGGTGTAGCTCGGAGATATCGAGGCTTATCACCTCGATGCTCTTCTCTCTCTCTTTCTCTCTCTCTCTCTTTGTCTCCCTCCCTCAGTTGCGTCTCTCCTCGCGAGACGAATGTCGCGTCGTGATTTTTCCTTGCCGTTCGTGAACATAATCGTCGCTTATGTTCACGATGGGATTAGGTTTGATGAAATGGACTTGGGATCCGCTCGTGTTCTAACTGTGTTTGTTGTCGTGCTTGTTAGGATTTGGAAGGTAATTGGGATTTTTTTGGAGGGGATTTGGACGTCTTTGAGGAGTAGATAAGGAATTGTGGATCGGGGATTAGAGTTTGAACGGGTTGAAAGATCGGTTTTAGTTTGAAACTAGCCTTTTAAATGATCTTTGGGATATAATTTGATTTGATTTGAGCAATAGTTTGAATGAAAAGCGAGGAATTGATAAATCGATCGTGATTTTGATAAGATTGAAAAAAGAAGAGTGATTTCTCCATTGAAAATATCCTTTTCTCTTCAAAATCATTGTAAAATTCCGACTCCTAAAATTAATATTCAATGAAATCTTGTTCGTCAATCAATCAATCAATGCGAATTTTAAATGCTTGGGGAAGATTACTTCGAATCGAAGTCTTATCAACGTCAGTCGTGACTCTATTAACGCGACTATCGATTAATGGAACATCGGTTCGATCGATTTGACAAATAGATTAGACGGCATCCCCAGTCTTCCTGATCGATATCCACGATGCTTGATAGCGAAGTCTGTACGATTCTCCATCGAAGGTTTGCTTTTCTTTTGTACCTCTTTGACACGGGTCGACGGCTAATTTATCATGGTCGACAAAAGGCCTGCACGTAACGAGCGAATATTAGTTACCGACGTCATTCGCGTCAGATTTTTCCATGGAGGAATTTCGTTGCCCGATGGACGATTACTATTTCCTGACGGCTGACGTTCGATTTGCTCATACCACTCGTGGAATCTGTAAACGAATCGTTATAATATAATATCTTTCATCGAAATATTAATAGAATAGATCCCTTTTCGTGATATGCGATAATTATCCATATTTATTTATGGCTTAATATAAATAGTAGAAAAAAAATTGCAGAAGAACAAGGAAACTCAATAGATATAACAATTCGTATACTTTTTCCGTTAATCTGAAACTATAATATGCAGCATATTTAATTCTCCAGAGCAGTTTCCATCCGTACGAAAAACAACAGAATCTCGGTTCCGTCCCCACCCAAGCACGGCTCGTTTTCCTGACTTCCGCCGCAATAAATAATATCCGCTTTCGACGCTCCGATATAATAAAGATATTAAGTTTAATTGAACAAAGCGCGGCCTTCCGGGCGCGGTCAGAGAGCGACAGAGTTTCCGCGCGTTATTAATATTTAAACAAAAGCGGTGGCGGAAGCGGCCTTTGTGGCCTCGTACAAAAAGCTCCACCTCGCTCGTGGAGCCCAACGAATAAAATCCCGGAAAGAGAGGCAAGACACGCCGCTAATTAATTAGTACCAATTGGTGGACGGAAGAAGAACGAATGGAATGAAGTCCCTTGAGGATTTCTTCTTAACCTGAAAATTGAACCAGTTACAAATTTGTGACGAATATACGATTCGTATATGATAAAAATCAATTTGAAAATTCTCTCTTTGGACTTCGAATAAATAAAATAAAATATTGGAAATAATTTTGTATCGTTGATCTAATTTAATTATTTTAAACCTTTGGAAAATTTGAAAGAAATAATTTAAGTATATTTCTTTATTTTGAAAATGCGATTCGACTTTTTCAAAATTTTTACTATCCAAAAAAGATTTTTTTTATACAATCTTCTCTAAATTTTAAATACAAATTTCATAAATTTCTTAATTTCAATTTAAAACATCAGTCTGTAAAAAATTCTATCGTCAAGATAACGCATCCCATGAATCAAATTTGAGAAAAAACACTCGGTAGATCGGGGGAATCAGTGCGGCAGGCAAGGATTAGGCAAAGTAGACTGGGTTCGGTGCACAGATTCGAGGTTTTATTCTTATGTCGCAACATGTACGCGTACATGTGTACACAGAATCGTCGTCAGAATCGTGGTGTCTCGTATATACAATCGATTTCGTGCCGAGGGAGAACGGTGATTACCATTTAGAAGATCGTCCAACACCGAATACGTGAAAGCAAATGTTTTTTTTTAATCTCTTGAGGAGACGTTTAAACCCTAATCGATTCGCTCTAATGCGTTATGTACATCGTGCAACTAGCTTTAGTCTCGGACAACAACGTACAAGTGTAACATCTAGACCCGAGGACAGTTACAAAAATATATATTACACAACCAGTAGGAGGGAAACGATCGAGTAGAAGCTATTTAATTTTCAATTTATCGCTCTTCCATCCGCCACACACACACATACACTCTCTCTCTCTCTCTTTCTCTCTCTTTCAAATATGAGTAACAACGAGGCGAGACATCATTCTATCATTTGTTTCTATCATTGTTCGACACGTACATTCTTAAACAGTGATGAGTAGGGACGAATTCCTTATACGAAAATAAGTCGCGAGAAATCGGTTGGAGACGAGGGGAAGGATCTTCGATCTTGAAACGTTATCGAAGAATCGTTCGTGAGAATAAATTGGAATTTTTCTCATTCGCGCTCATATATGGTCCGATTTAATAATAATAATTTTCTCGATTGTTCTCTTTTCAGGTGGTGGTTCTGTAAGTAGTCTTCTCAGGTTATTATTCTTCTTCCTTGGTATAAATGTTTTCATCGATAAAACGATTTTATTCGACGTATCGAGGAGGTATACGCGCGGTGCCGTGAGACGTGTGCAACGACCTCTTCGACTTCTCCATGAACGCATCCGATTTTCTTGGATATCTCGAGGATCGACAATATTCGGGGGAAAGCTTGTCCTGCCCGTGCTCGGGAATGTCGTATATCGGCGACTTTGAGTCACGGGATCTGCGTGACTTCATCGCGTACAGAGTTGGAATATCCATAGCGTTCGCTTCCTTCGTGGCATACTTGCAACGGCCGTATAATTGTTCGTGATTCTCGGGCTCGTCACCTGGAAAATCGATAAATAAGAACATTTTTTCGCAACAGATTTTCGACTATACGTTTATTTTAATTTCTATCCGAATTGAATGCAAAATTTCCATTATTATTTTCAAGAAGCACAGAGAAGAAGATTTCGAAATAAACAATGTATAATTTTTGAGAAATAAAACGATATATGGTGTAGAATAAAACGCGATAAAATACAGAATCTCACCGATCGATCCCTTGATAGGAATATTCGCAGAATCGTCAAATCTGCAAGTACTCTTCACGGGCGGTTCGTTCTTCTTGCTCGACAAGTTACCGCACCGATTGCACCTTCTCGCTTTGCTCATCTCCGGGTCTATCAGACGATCCATATCCGGTTTGGTGCGGGCACGCCGCATTAACGGCGTCACGTTTTCGTATCGATCGGGGTCGGTCCTCGGCACCCAATAATAGTCAGAGGGCTGCCGCTTCGAAGTCTTCATCGACGTTCGGACGAAATCTTCTTCTGATAAGGGCTCGGATATGTCGTGCTCGGCCACGTTATGATAGTATCTACTAGGAATCACGAATAATTCCTTCGAATTATCGCTTTAGATTGAACCAGATTGAAATTTAAAAAAAAAATTGTGAACACCGTATGCTCTCTGTTCGATGAAAGACTTTGAAAAAGAAAAAGAATGTTCGAAGTACAAATGGATTGATTAAAGACAAATTTTCCAATAAAATATTTTAAGATTCGTGCAAAGAAGGAAAAGGATGAAAATACATATATAGATTTTTCCTAGAATCTTTACCTGGGAGAAGGATTATCTACTAAAGTGACACGTTGCTGGCCACGGATTCTTCGCGGGTCCGGCTGTTGCTCGGATCTCCATCGTTGTTTCAACAATTCGGTCTTGTTTGCTCTTTGAGGCCTATGAGCGTGGGGGGTCGGGTCGGACTCCTCCTCCACTTCATCGTCCGCTTCGTGCTCCTCGTAATCCTTGTCCAAGAACTCTTGATCCTCTTCCGCTATATATATATATAGAAAAATTCCAAACTCTTTCTCTCTCTCTCTCTCTCAGATGATCCTCTCTCCGCGATATAATTTAAAATCGAAACGAGATAATTTGATCACGAATCAATCAAAGTTTCGTGAATATTCTGAACCTGTTATCTCCTCTTCGACGTTCTCGTCCACATTGCCCTCCACGATATTCCCCAATTCCTCGTCGATGAGTTTCAATTTCTCGATGTCCCCTAACTCGTCGTCGTAGTGGATCTTCCTCTTGGGCGACAAGTTGGAGGGATGGTGCACGTCTCGGTGAGATTTGGAACGAGCCTGCATGTACATAGCGTCGGAACCGTGATGCGAGGTATACTTCGAGTACATCGGGCCGGAACACATATGACCCTTTTGCGGCTTGTAAGAACTCGAGGAATAATAGTTCGTCGGTGATTCCGGGCTCCTTAAGATACATTTCGATGAGAAACCGATTTCTCGAGATTTTTCCAGAAGATTATCTTTATCATCAAGATTATTTAAGATTACTTCTTCTTTTTGCAAGAATATTTTTTTTCTCTTTTTATTTTCAAAGGTAAAATATTTTTAGTGGACAGTTTTTCTTTTTTTCATTTTTTATACGTATACATACTGATCGTATATTCTAACGTCTTCAGAAATTTAATTCGGAAATAAAAAAAGAAAAATTATATTCTCAAGTTCTTTCTAAAAAAAAAAAAAAAGAAAGAAAAGGAAAGAAAGAAAAGATTTTGAAAGGAAATGAATACTTACCTGCTTCTGCTTAGTGGAAAAGACTGACTTCTCCTCTGGGGATGCCTCCAGCACATATCAGGCGGATCCCTTGTGTCAAAGTACATGTGTTGAATGTACTTCGACCTAAGATTTTCTGCTTGTTTCATCGTTTAATTTTCGTCGTTCGTCCACAGTGTCCGCGAATCGTCGAACAATCGTCTCTTCACTTTCACACACTATGTTATCGGACGACAATTTACATAATTTCGTTAAAAAAGAAATTTTATCTCCTATCCCCTCACCGCGTAACAGCATCGAATACAAACATCGAAGAATTATCAAAACGATAAGAGGAATCGAAATCGTTCGAGTCCGTTTCAAGACGGAGAAATACACAATCTAAAAAAAAAATTCATTCAAAGATCGATCGATCTACGTATCGTCTCTCGTCAATTTACATCAACGTTCTGAATCAATCGTCAACTGGATCTCACATTTCCTCGTCAAGATTATTCTCGATCATCAACATCTACAACTCCTACGTCCCTCCTATCCTCGTCTTCACATTCCGCGCGAAAAATCGGCCGAAATCCAAGTCGAATCTCGAAAAATATCTTTCGATCTGGCGATACGAAGAGTCACAATTTTTCGTCACGAAACAGATGGGAGGGGAAAACGCGGGGAAGAGAGAGATCGTTTCGAGGAAGGAAGAAGAAGAATCGTCACAGCACGCTCCGAGAACCGAGCGTGTATCGTCCTTGGCCCAAGGTCAAGCCCTCCTCCTCGAACGCGAGCGGTCGAACATCTCTGGGGTCGGAGAACGGAAGAAACGGGGGTGAGACGAGGGGTGGGCGAAGTCGCGCTTCACGATCGAGGGACGCGGACTCTTTTCACCATTTGTCGGCCTCGTTGCTGTCCTCGTGCTCCAGGGACGAGTTGAGGGTACGCTGGAACTCGTGCACCCTCTGGCTCTGCTGTTCGTGATGGTGCTTCCGCCACTTGATCCGCCGATTCTGGAACCAGACCTTCACCTGAGCCTCGGTCAGCCTGAGTGCGTGCGCCAGGTAAAGCCTCTCTGGCCCGACCATGTACTGTTGTCGCGCGAATTCTCCCTCCAACCGTTCCAATTGCTCGGCCGTGAAGATCGTACGCACCCTCTTCAACTTGCCGCCGCCGCCGGAACACGAGCTCGAGCCACCGTTCTTCGCGCCACCTTCCTGACCTGCGATTCCATATTTTTTTAAATCCACGATTTTCTTTTCCCTTTCTTTTCTTTTTTTTTTTTCTTTTTTTTTTTTTCAAAGGGAAAAGGACAGGGGATTTGAATCGATAGACAAGATAATTTATTGATTGATAAATGTTGCGAATTTTTTTTTTTTTTTCTTATTTCACGAAGAGTAATTTGTAGGATGTTCGTTCGATTTGTTATGGAGAAGAATTTGTACGAATGTGTATGTTAATTGTACGTGTGAAATTTTTGTTATTATTAATTTAATTGCGCAAGGGGAAAAGATGGAGGAATGTGATTGCTACTCGTATATTATATTTGTGAAAATGAGAAAAGATGGAAAATTGAAGGAGAAATTTGAAAACGGTATTATGACTAACGAATTAATAATTGTGTGGATTCACGATTAATAAAAATTTGTAACTTATTTAGAAATTTCGATAATACTCTTTCTCGAAATAACATATTCGTTTTATATTTTATCAGAGAAATTCAAAACGTAGGTTTAAAATTGAGGGTAGGTTATGGAAACGTGAAAAACAAGGTGTCTTATCTCTCATACCTCGAAATTATGATAATAAAATTAATTGAAAAGGTTTCAATAAACTACTATTCGGTCACGAAATAATCGATGTATAATTATTCCTCAGTTACTGCTGAGGTTAACGAGAATTTTGTTAATTATAAATGTATACAACTGACAGAACGATTTTATCACGTTATCTTCATTTGTTTCCAAAGGAAATACATCTGAAGTTTGATAGATCCTCCGGTAATAAATGATTCGATTCTTCCCTTTCATTTTGATCATCTCACTCCGGTCTCGATCCAATCAAAAATCAAACGATTGTAAGTTTCACGATCCACGCAATATTATCCACGCAAAAAAGAAACAACTTTAATTACCAAAATCCAAACCCTAATCTCAGATTCAGAAATACAAATTCCACCTAACATTCCACCTAAAAATCCATTCTGCAATTCTGCCAGCAAGAAAACAAACGATCCACCACCACGTACCCTGATGCTTCCTGTACTGCTGTTGCTGATTCCGTTTCTCCCTAGGATTATTCCTCAACCCGAGAATCGCGTCGATGGTAAACGATTTGGCCTGCTGTTGTTGCTGCTGTTGCGAATGTTGCATCTGCGTGATGGAATGGGGATGCGGTATCTGGGTGGACAAATTCTGGGCGGAGAGATCGGCGCCCAACAGATGCGATCGTCTCATGCGTTCGAGCGCGATCGCCTCGAGATCTTGGCTCCTTGATTGCATCTGCATATTCTTCAACTCTCCGTGCTCCATCATCGGTGGATTCTCCAACAATCCACCACCCCCTCGAAGTCTCTCCAACGCGAAATGACTGTCCCTCATCCTGTCCAACGACAGATTAAACTCCTTCATCCGATCGATGCTGTAATTCTTCAGCAGGCCGAAATCCTTGATGTCCTTCTCCGAAACGGCGAAATTCAAATCCTTACCTCCGTACCTGTCAGAGAGCGACGTCAAGCTCGCGTGCGTGCTCTTGTGCCTGTTCTCGCGAAGATTGAACAGGAGATCCTTGGCCGTCGGATTCTTTGTCCTGCACAGATTGCCGGCCTCCAATGACTCGTCGTTCTCACCCGTTCTGTCCAAAGTGTACGCCATCTCGTTCAAACCGCCCGCCACGTAACCGAAATCTTTACCCTTGTTCAACGTCAACGGGTGATTCCTGCCTGTGTTCTCAAATTCGTCGAAACGGATGGACGCCCTGCCCGATTCTAGACCGAGGTGAAAGTCTTTGGGCTCGATCTGGCAATCATCCTTCGACTTGTCCACCGACAAATTCAACTCCTTCATCCTCTCGTAATCTTGAAACGCTCGCAACTGGCTCTCCGAGTGGCTGCTCTCGCTTCGGCAGTCGGACAGATCCTCGACGGCCAACCTGCCCGACGGGTCGCTCGTCTCCATAATCGCCAGTATACCAGTAAAAACAGGCCCACTCTCCGATATTTATACGAGACTCAACTCTTCCCTTACATCGACACGGATGTCCGATTTCCACCAAGAAGAACCAAATCCAAAAAAGTCCAATTCACTCGCACGAATCGTCCATCGTTCCCTTATCGACTCTCCTTATCGACTCTCCTCCCCAAAAATTTCCTTATCACCAAACACAGAGGCTCGAGCACACTGTCACACGACTCGTTGCCGGCGGACATGGTTGC